>NC_063198.1:21933861-22233861 GCF_017589495.1 Alosa alosa
TTTCCCCAGATATGAGTGTGAAACCATCCCATTCCCTTCACCTCTGACCTGACCTCAACCCTGCCGATAAGACAGAGTCAGTAAAAAGGGCTTTTAGCATTGAAAAGTCTCTGGTGGAAGTATCGGCAGTGAGGCAAGGTTTATGTAAGGAGATGAAATGTAATCATGAGCAGACCCCCAGGGGAGGACTTTCTGATGCCAAAAGAAATTGGATTTTTATTGTGGCTGATTTATAATATTTGAGGTTAAGCCCTGCTGCAGATCACTATGTATGTATACACACACACACACACACACACACACACACACACACACACACACACACACACACACACACACACACACACACACACACACACACACAGGGACACACATGGTGGTGGTAAAGAAAAGCTTCCTACCCCTTGCTGGGTTTTCATTACAGTGAATGCAATGTGTGTGTGTGTGTGTGACGTGTTTACAAATGTGCTAGAATGCGCCTCGCTGCAAAATCGTTGATAGGCTGTGTCAAGGAATTTGATGTCAGTTGTACCAGAATACAGACCGATTCTTTTTGTGTGATTGCAGTATTACAGCAGTTATTTATTAGAATTATTAATTAAGCATTCAATTATATTGTTAATTTAAACTTGATAACCTTACTAATAATGACTTTGTGAATGGAGGTGGGGGTGGCTAGAGAGTTCCTTTCTCAGTTTGCTGACAATGAACAGAGAAACCTCACACTGACAACCTCACCCCCTCCCCCCAAAACACACACACACACACACACACACACACACACACACACACCATCCAAGAGGAGAGATGGAGTCTTTCAGTGGTAGACAGAGAGAAATGGTTGGGGAAACAGCGAAGGAGGCGGAGGTGAGAGACTGAGAAAGGGAGTGTGAGAAGGAGGAGGGGGAGTTGAAAGAGGGATGCATAGAGGGGTTGCCGGAGCGGGGGATGAAGTGGGGAGGAGGGATGGAGGAAAAAAGGTGGAATAATGGAAGAGAGGGAGGGAAAAGAGAGACTAACCGCCCATGAGCTGCTCGTCTTCAAGGACCAGAATTGAGAAGGAGGAGGAGGAGGAGGAAGATTGCAAGTGAACGTTTCTTTGGCCCAGTCACACTCTCTCACTCGATCTCTCTGTCTTGGGTTCACACCTGCACTGTGCCTTTCACATCCGCCTGATCTTTCTCTGTGCCTGTTTGTCTCTTTCCCTCTTTCTCCCCTCATCTCTCTCTCTCTCTCTCTCTCTCTCTCTCTCTCTCTCTCTCTCTCTCTCTCTCTCTCTCTCTGTTCATCAGTTACTCCACACACTCGTTTGCTTTGAAAGACGCCACTGGAAAACATGGAGGCATAGGGGGGTGCGGGATGCATACAAACTTGCCGAGAAAGAACTTCAAAGTCTCCTCTCTCTTTTTTATTTATTTATTTATTTATTTATTTGTTATTTCCTTGCGCTCCAACCCAGGCTCCTCTCCTCTTTTCCTCCAGTTAGAGACTCTGCTGTATGTGCGCTCTCATACCGAGCCAGTTAAAAGTCCCAGAGCGCAAGCGCAAGCTTCCCCGGAGACTTCCCACTCGTGCCCCTGTGTAGGCTCTTCAGGGAGATGTTGCACATGGAACATCACATCGCACGCGTCAGTCTCCTGCATGTCTGAGTGGAGACGACGCCTCCGAGTGTTTACCTCAAGCCAATCACACGCCGTCTTTCACGCGCCATTTGAGGGGTTTTTAATTATTGATTGGCAGTGAGGTTCCTCTGTGTTCCTTTGTGTTGCGTGGTACAGAGACTGACAGAACAGGATATGAGATTGGGAAAGCATTTTAGCTGTGTGTGTGTGTAAATGTGTCAGTGTGCAAGCGGATCTCTGTGTTCATATGTGACAGGAATAAAGACAGGTGGCTTACTCAGAATAATTACTATATTCTACTATATTCTATACTAATTACTAGAGATCACCCCCCAAAGCTCCTCTTTATTCACACACAGTCTCACTCTCTCTCACACACACTCTTCTTGTCCATTCTTTCAGTCTGTGACTCACCTAAAGTCCAGCTGTATGGTGCTCTGTTTGTGATTGTTTTATTTATTGGTTCTGCTGGTGCTCTGTACTCTCTGAACTTCTCTGAGTGTGAAAGTGAACTCGTGTCACCATAGTGGCGGCGTGTCATGACAAGCAGTCACCTGTACGCGGTATCAGATGATGCGTGGCTTGTTCTGTCTCTGGTTCCAACATCCCCCCCCCTCTCTCTCTCTTAAAAAAAATCCAACTCTGTTCTCTCTTGTCTGATTCATGCAGTGATGCCAAATGCACAGCGTTTCCAAGGAAACAGCCTGTTGCTGTGGAGCAATTTGGCGGTGTCTGTGACGTTGCCATGGCAGCTCGAGATCATGTTCCGAACCCGGGAACCGAGCTCGACCCTCTTGCACCTGACAGCGGGTCAGCACCACAACCTGACTCTGCAGGTGAGACACACACACACACAAACACACACACACGCTCTCTTTAGGGTAAGCCAGCATCACAATAACATGATGAGGTGACTCATGCCCACCTCACACCTGTAGGAGGTCCAAACACCCACACTATTTAAACACAGACATCACATACACACGCCCACACACACACACACACACACAAACCCTCTTCACAGTAGACCGGTATCACTGTGTTATACTACTCTTGAGCTGATGTTGCATGCACTTTTCACACGTGCAGCAGTTCCCAAATTGCATCCCACAGACAATATACACACACACACACACACACACACACACACACACACACACACACACACACACCTGATGTTTAATTTAGCCCCTAAGCAACCCCTCTCCCACACGCATTTGCACACATACACGCCACACACTGAGCAACCTGTCTGAAGTTCATTCTGTTTAACCTCATACCCCAGCTGCATGTCTAACCCCTAGCAGCCGCTGTCTAGTAGAGGCTCCCCTGTTGCTACTGAACTCTTTGGCAGCCATCTGCCATCTGTGAACACCTTGGCTAAAACAAAGCTGAAAGTAGCCCATTCTCCCAGTCATCCAGCACACTCTGGCTGGGCCAACATGTGTAGCTGGGCTTTCCCCCTCCCTTCATCTTCCCATGGGTATCTCCTGTACTCTACACTCAGCATCAGTGTCACTCAAAGCACACCCAAACCACACCTGTGCCATAGCTAGAAGAGAGCGCCATCTGTTGGCGTGGTGGAGAACAGCGTGTGCTTTTAATATTTCATGTGTAGAACAAAGGCAACCAAATTACAAGCTGTTCTCATTGTTGAAAGAGGCTGAGCAGTAGGGCAGACGTTACCATAGCTAAATATTATATTATAGTATGGAGAGTCAATGGAGACTGAGTTTTTCTGCAAATTTCTGGCTTGGGAGTTTCTAATCATTGACTTTGAACACCATGAGCAAAGTGAAATGCTTGTGTTTCTCTGTGTGTATGTTTGGTGTGTGTTTGTTGGTGTTAGTTACATTTACTACAGCTCATTCTTACATGTGTTCTCTCCTCCATCTCTCATCTCCTGTCTTCCAATCACCCTCTGTACTCCATCTCTTTCTCTCTGCACTTCTCTGCACTCCTCCTCTCATCTCTTTCTGTTGCTGCTCACTCCTCTCTGTGCTGATTCCCCCCTCCCGCCCCCTCTTTCTGTCTCTTT
The DNA here is from genome assembly GCF_017589495.1 of Alosa alosa. Taxonomy (NCBI): domain Eukaryota; kingdom Metazoa; phylum Chordata; class Actinopteri; order Clupeiformes; family Clupeidae; genus Alosa; species Alosa alosa. Next base: position 21,937,522 of record NC_063198.1, read on the forward strand.
CAGCTGCGGGAGGGCAGACTGCAGCTGCTGGTGCAGCGTGGCGAGGACTCCGGGCTGTCTCGTCTTGATGATGTCACGGTGAATGACGGGGACTGGCACCATGCCCAGGTGGAGCTGCAGGGGGCTGCTGGAGGAGGAACTGGTCGCCACAGGCTCGTTCTGACCTTTGACCACGGCCTCTACACAGTAACACACACACACACACACACACACACACACACACACAGATATGCCTATATTGATGTATGGACACCGTTTATCCATGCACACAGACTCATCCATGTTCACATACTCATACACACCTACATATGTGTGTACCTACCTGCAGAGACACACAAATAGGATATAACATACCCTGTTGAGCCAAACACACTCCTCCACAATATGTAATAAACCTATTGTGTAGCTTACCAAGGCAGGGCTGAGTGGCTTCAATATGACACTATTCTATGACACTATGCTAACTATTATTGATTACTGATTAGAAGCCATAGGATCCAGATAGTTCCTCTAACCCTCATAGTCTTTCTGTTTAAGATATACATAGCAGAGATGTTAAATCCTAGTGCTGTTGGTAGGGCGTTCAACAACCAATCAACAACCAAGTATATAATATATATTCACCATCAAAAACAAAATCATCAACAAAGCAATCTTTGTGGGCAAAAAAAACACATCACCAACAGAACAACCGTCAAGAGCATTTCACTGGGGTTATCAAGCAGTCACCTTCCTTCATCAGCGTTTGGTTGAAATAATAACATTCTATAATAAGAGCAGCTGGACCAGGCCCAGAGTGGTATGGGTGAGCAGCGATGAGATGCCCGTGTGGATATGCCACTCATCTCCGTGGAGCCCAGTGCCATCTGCGGCTACCCGCTGGTGGATGTAAATACGGCACAGGGATGGGCATATGGAGGGGCATGCCACACCACACGACAACGAGATCAAACAGTGTGTGTGTGTGTGCGCATGTTTTGTGTTACTTTGTGTGTGCACGCAATAAGATGTGTATGTATGTGTGAGCATGTGTGTATGTATGATTGTGAGAAGCCTGCATGTGTGTGTGTGTGTGTGTGTGTGTGTGTGAGAGCGTGTGCCCTACTCGTTTCCCATCTGTTATGTTCAGAGATTACATACGTGTCACTGATGACATAATGAAGGGAATGGGAAAGGGAAGTCGTATATAGTTAACTACAGAATTAGTCAGGCTAGAGTCTGACCGTACATTTATTCTATAGTGTTGTGTACATAGTTAACTACAGAATTAGTCAGGCTAGAGTCTGACCGTACATTTATTCTATAGTGTTGTGTATATAGTTAACTACAGAATTAGTCAGGCTAGAGTCTGACCGTACATTTATTCTATAGTGTTGTGTATATAGTTAACTACAGAATAGGTCAGGCTAGAGTCTGACCGTACATTTATTCTATAGTGTTGTGTACATAGTTAACTACAGAATTAGTCAGGCTAGAGTCTGACCGTACATTTATTCTATAGTGTTGTGTACATAGTTAACTACAGAATTAGTCAGGCTAGAGTCTGACCGTACATTTATTCTATAGTGTTGTGTACATAGTTAACTACAGAATTAGTCAGGCTAGAGTCTGACCGTACATTTATTCTATAGTGTTGTGTACATAGTTAACTACAGAATTAGTCAGGCTAGAGTCTGACCGTACATTTATTCTATAGTGTTGTGTACATAGTTAACTACAGAATTAGTCAGGCTAGAGTCTGACCGTACATTTATTCTATAGTGTTGTGTACATAGTTAACTACAGAATTAGTCAGGCTAGAGTCTGACCATAGTTAACTACAGAATTAGTCATTTATTTATTCTATAGTGTTGTGTACATAGTTAACTACAGAATTAGTCAGGCTAGAGTCTGACCGTACATTTATTCTATAGTGTTGTGTACATAGTTAACTACAGAATTAGTCAGGCTAGAGTCTGACCGTACATTTATTCTATAGTGTTGTGTAGAGCTGCTTCTTGAGGTCTGTTTCTGTAGTGTGTGTGAGAGTGTTAGGGCCATTTTGTGCACCAGTAAGAAATAGTAAAACAAACAGAAGCCTAGGGCTGTACTTATTGTACATATTGCGTGTTTTTTAGGTCTGTACTTTCCTATAGGTCAGTATGGAGGTAATGTGTGTGTGTGTGTAAGATGTGGTGCTTTGTGACATCCTCTAGGCCAGTATGGAGGTGGACAACAAGCTGAAGGGGGCCAAACTGAAGACACTGAGTGTGGGGGGCTTCACTGGGAACAACGGCAAAGTGTTGCAGGGATTCCGTGGCTGCATTCAGGTGCCCTACTTTTCCTCACCTCCCTTTACACACACACACACACACACACACACACACACACACACACACACACACACACACACACATACCAGCTAGTGCTACCACACTCTTTCACTGTGTACCTAACAAGCCTGTGTGCTTCACAATGAGATTTTGAGATGTAATCTTTGTATTGTGTGTGTGATCTATATGGTAGTGGTATTGTAACAGTAATGTATTGATTGTATCACTTTTTCCCAGCTAGGGAAAGGGTTAGATGTAGCTGTTGTTCTGTGTGAAACGCATCTGTTTCTCCTACTGACGGTCTCCTCTGGTCTCCTCAGGGTCTGCGTATAGGGGACGGCCCCAGCAGCATGGTGTCGCTGAGTCTGTCTCAGGCCCGGCGGGTCAACGTGGAGTCGGGCTGCAATGTGCCAGACCCCTGCCTGTCCAACCCCTGCCCAGCCAACAGCTACTGCAGCGACGATTGGGACTCCTACTCCTGCACCTGCCACACAGGTGTGTGTCTGTGTGTGTCTGTGTGTGTGTGTGTGTGTGTGTGTGTGTGTGTGTGTGTGTGTGTATGTGTGGTGTGTGTGTGTGTATGTAGAGGACCTCATCATCATTTTTCTAATGCAAATGTCACAGAAACCTCAGCGAGCAGAACTATATCATAAGAGGGCAACATGGTAGAGCGGTATCATCATATTGTGAATAACCTCATTGCCATCTTCCTTGTGCACAAACCAAGCTTCATTCCTTCACTGCTGACAGATAATGGATGCAGGCATAGATGCTGTGTTCCTCCATGCTTGTTGGGGTGAATATCGTATCTTGATCTAGAATGCGGACTGGTTTGAATCACTCACCCTGGCATAATTGTGTCCCCCTCGCAGGTTACTATGGCACCAACTGCACTGACGCATGCATGCTGAACCCCTGCGAGCACCAATCAGCTTGCACCAGGAAGCCAAGCTCCTCCCACGGCTATGTGTGTGACTGCCCCAGCAACTACTTTGGCCAGTACTGCGAAAAAAAGTAAGTAGCATTCTGATGGAAACAGATCACATACCCCAGATGCCTCTTGGGTTGAATGGGGGTATTTACAAATAGAGTTCACTAATAAACAGTTACTTATCACATTGTGTAAGCTTGAGTTAGTACCTGCAGGGCTAGGTGTTTACGATCAGTTAGGATTTGAACACTCTCTTCAAAGTTGTAGATCTGGTCCTGACATCAAAGCAGATTCTGGCTCTCATCCAGTCTCAATCCAGCCCAGTATCACCTGAGGAGTGTTCACATGTGCTGAATGTTTTTTTTTTTTTTTTTTAGTTTTTGTGAAAACATTCCAAATTGTCCAATTTTAAATGGTAACCCCTTGGTCCAGTGTGCATGTTTTATTTACCAAGACCTACCTCCATAGACTGTCTGTGTGCATTCACAAACATTCACAGTGAATTCAAACCAAATGGACAGGCTGTCTGAAAAGGCAACGGTTTGTCTTTGTTTTCTATTTTTTTCTCACTTCGGGTTAGGCCATCTCAGAGAGCTGTGTCATTCAGTCATTGCTTTGATATGCTCCTGTGTAGATGTCTTGCGATGGGAACCCACACTAGTGAAGTATCGGTATCAGGAGTGGCGGTGACAGTGGCTTGCCTTCCGTGTGGCCTGACTTCAACAGCAGAATTCCTAACTCTTGACATCACATAGTAATTAGTCACGTTACGGCCCTGCTGGCCTTGTGAAGGTGTCAGGCACAGGAGAGGAGAGGGTTCTTTCAGCGGCCAACTCCCAGACGATGTAGAGATGCTTCTCAGATGTCATGGCTGCTCCAGGCTGCACTCCCATCAGACGTGAAGTGGATGTTAGTCATGGAGGATAATATGACTGTATTCTACCAGCGTTTGGTCATTTGCCATAGGGATTATGTGTCAGTGAAATGTCTGTGATAGTAATATTCTCTGTCTCTGTGTGTGTGTCTCTCTCTCTGTGTGTGTGTGTGTGTGTGTGTGTGTGTGTGTGTGTGTGCGCTTGCACGTGCATGGTCAGGACTGACCTGCCATGCCCTAGAGGTTGGTGGGGTCATAAGACATGTGGGCCATGTGACTGCCAAACAGACAAGGGCTTCGATGCTGACTGCAACAAGACCAGTGGGGAATGCCGCTGCAAGGTAAGACACACACACACACACACACACACACACACACATACATACATATATATATATATAAACTCACAGATAGTGAAGTGTACTGCAACTGATTTTTACATCCTTCTTCTCTCTCCTTTCCCCTAATCTTCATATTCTATCCATCCTCCATATATATTTCCCTCCCTCCTGTCCCCACTCTCTCTCTCTCTCTCTCTCTCTCTTTTATCTGCTACCCGCTCTCTCTGTCTCTTCCTCCTCCTCCACCTCTCCTCAGGATAACCATTACCGGCCACTGGGCAGTGACGTGTGTCTGCTGTGCGACTGCTACCCGGTGGGCTCCTTCTCGCGTGCGTGCGATCGGGAGAGCGGCCAGTGCCAGTGCAAAGCCGGTGTCATCGGGCGCCAGTGCGACCGCTGCGACAACCCCTTCGCCGAGGTCTCTGCCAATGGCTGCGAAGGTCAGGACTCGCCGACCCCCCCCACTGGCCATGACATTACACCCGCAGGGATTCATTCAAAATGCACTCAGCTCTCCACCCACCTGCTGGGCTGGGTGACTAGAGGATGATAAAGGCAGACACTCACACAGTGGCCTGCAGCGTTTAAGCTCCTCTGATAAGGCCATCGATTGCTTTGTCTCTGATTAGCCTGTAGACTGATTGAGCCATTTCCTTTCTTGTGTGAGATTTTGCACTCTGAATCAGATTTGTTCCATTTGGTATGCTGCATTTTTCTCATCAGTTGATTGACCTCTCGCTCTCCCCCTCTCTCTCCCCATGTCTCTCTCCCTCTCTCTTGCTCTCTCTCTCCCCCTCTCTCTCCCCATGTCTCTCTCTCCCTCTCTCTTGCTCTCTGTCTCCCCTCTCTCTCCCCATGTCTCTCTCCCTCTCTCTTGCTCTCTGTCTCCCCTCTCTCTCCCCATGTCTCTCTCTCCCTCTCTCTTGCTCCCTGTCTCCCCCTCTCTCTCCCCATGTCTCTCTCTCCCTCTCTCTTGCTCCCTGTCTCCCCCTCTCTCTCCCCATGTCTCTCCCTCTCTCTTGCTCTCTGTCTCTCTCTCCCCATGTCTCTCTCCCTCTCTCTTGCTCTCTGTCTCTCCCTCTCTCTCCCCATGTCTCTCTCCCCCTCTCCTGCTCTCTCTCTCTCTCTCTCTCTCCCTCTCCTGCTCTCTCTCTCTCTCTCCTGCTCTCTCTCTCTCCCTCGTCACCCCCCCCCCGCTCCCTCATTCTTTCTCTTTCTGTCTTTCTCTCTTCCCTCTTCCAGTGATCTATGACAGCTGTCCCCAGGCCATCGAGGCGGGGATCTGGTGGCCCAGGACCAAGTTTGGCCTCCCTGCCGCAGTGCCCTGTCCCAAGGGCTCCGTGGGTACGACTCTCCTCCTCACCTGCTCTCCGCAACGTCCCCATTTCATCCCTCATCTTTCTCCTCATCGCTCACAACTGCCATGTCTCTCCCTCTCAGCTCTCTCTCTCTCTCTCTCTCTCTCTCTCTCTCTCTCTCTCTCTCTCTCTCTCTCTCTCTCTCTCTCTCTCTCTCTCTCTCTCTCTCTCTCTCTCTCTCCCTCTGTTGTGGGGATTAAACAACCTTTAATCTTTCTGTCAAAGTCTTTCAAAGTCTCTTTCTTTCTCTCTCTGTCTCTGTCTTGGTTTAATCCAGTTGAAGCTCTATCTGTCTGACTGTAGTACATGTGGTGCTGCCAGAGATCTTCTGGTTGATAACATGTCTCATCTCCCCCTCTCTCAGGCACAGCCATTCGTCACTGTGATGAGCACAAAGGCTGGCTGCCTCCCAACCTCTTCAACTGCACCTCGGTCACCTTCACCAAACTCAAGACACTGGTGAGTATCTTTAACTGAAATATTCCTGCACAATATACCCCCTCACAGACGCTCTCTCTCTCACTCTCACACACACACACACACACACACACACAGTAGTCTATAGACCTGATCACACATACCCAGGGGATGACCGCTATCTTGCTTGTTCAACATTGGTTGAAACATACACAATGTCTGACAGTAGAATGTCATTGCCGGCACAGGCTAATGCTAACCGCTAACCCCCCCCCTCTCTCGCTGCTCTCAGGCGGATCGTCTAACCCGTAACTCGTCCCTGCTGGAGTCGTCGGAGGTGCAGCGCACGGCCACACAGCTGGCCAACGCCACGCGCCACACCCGCAGTTACTACGGCAGCGACGTGAAGGTGGCGTACCGGCTGACCCAGAGCCTGCTGCTGCACGAGAGTAGCCAGCAGGGCTTCAGCCTGGCCGCCACGCAGGACGTGCACTTCAACGAGGTACCACTCAACAATACAGCTACCACAGTAATGCAGTGTGCAGAACAGCACGACTAGGAGGGGAGAAGCAAAGAAAGGCACCACAGACTGACACTACAGTGTCTTGGAATATATTTCTTGATAAGAATGATATCGAAATAATCATATATTGTGAAATGTAGTAGATATCTAGCTGCGGTTTTACTCTCATATGTTCATTTTTCTTTTATCTCTTACTTTTTTCCTTCCTCTCTCTCTTTCTCCCTCTTTCTTTCTTTCTTTCTTTCTTTCTTTCTTTCTTGCTTCCTTTCTCTCTCTCTCTCTCTCTCTCTCTCTCTCTCTCTCTCTCTCTCTCTCTCTCTCTCTCTCTCTCTCTCTGTGTGTGTGCCATCCCACCCCTCCAGAACCTGCTGCAGGTGGGCAGTGCCATCCTGGCGGGGGAGACGCGTCCGCACTGGGAGCTGATCCAGCAGACGGAGGGTGGCACGGCGGCGTTGCTGCGCCAGTATGAGGAGTACACCAACACTCTGGCCCAGAACATGAGGAAGACCTACCTCAGCCCCTTCACCATCGTCCTGCCCAACATCGGTCAGCACCGCCCCGTGACCACACACCACAACCTCACGCTAGCCTCAGACCAAGATGTAGAACACACCGCATATAGGCACCGACATCAGTGCCTTGACACTTTCTGTCACTTCTGCCCACACACACCAATGCCGAATTTTTAGCTGACAAGCATTTGATAAACAATGGATTTTACTGAGCAGTGCCGACAGAAATAGAACTGAGACACAGTCCACGTGGTGGTGTGTGGGGTTGTATTTAAAACAATGGAATCTAATGTAATCAGACATTGAAAGTGAAAGCAGAGTGCGCTTATGTTTGTGCCAATGTGCAGGGGCCTGCTAGACCATATCAGTAAAACGTCACCTTGATTGGGAACATCTGAATGCTAGGACATCAGTCCATCTTCAGTTCAACTTAGCATAGACGTCTCTCAAAGTTTAATTGTAACAGGATGAGGCATCCTGACTACATCCAGATCCCAGTAGTATCTGCTGAAGTGTGACAGCAAAAATCCAAAGATGCCACAAAAAATGTTTTGCCATGACTAAGCATTATGATAAAAGGCTGAAGGGCTTTTAGTCAGAATATTCGGGATTGGGGCACACAGTATGATGTTGGTCCTCATTCTGTGTCTGGTTACTGTTATAAATACTAACCTGATTTAATGTCATTTCCCCATTAGTCATATCCATTGACCGGCTGGACAAGATGAACTTTGCTGGTGCCAAGCTCCCACGTTATCAGTCCCTACGCGGCCCCCGACCTTTTGACCTCGAGACAGCGGTCACACTCCCTGACTCGGTCTTCGAGCCCGCTACAGAAGGCAAAGGTCAACGGCCGGCGGACCCCCTCCCAGAGGCCATCGGCATTAACCGGACATCGGCATCCAATCGTAGGCGGCGGCACCCGGATGAGCAAGAGGAGGACGCCATCGCCAGTGTCATCATCTTTCACAGCCTGGCAGGACTGCTGCCCGAAAGATATGACCCTGACAAGAGGAGTCTGAGGTGAGGAGAGAACGAGAGAGGGAGAGTGAAAGGAACAGAGAGAGAGAGAGAGGGGAAGGAGAACAAGAAGGAAGAAGAAAGAGTGCGATTAATGTAACACCAGTCTTCAGAGAAAGGCCAATCGCGGTCCGTCCTACACAATTTTCTTCTGCCTGATATTTTTTTCTGTGTGTGTGTGTGTGTGTGTGTGTGTTCATCCACAGAGTTCCCAAGCGGCCCGTTATCAACACCCCGGTGGTGAGCATCACGGTGCATGACAATGAGGAGCTGTTGCAGCACGCCCTGAACAAGCCCATCACCGTGCAGTTCCGCCTCGTCACCACCGAGGAGCGCTCCAAGCCCATCTGCGTCTTCTGGAACCATTCAATAGTGTAAGCATTACACACTCTCTCTCTCCATAACAAACACACACTCACTTTCTCTCGTTCTATCTGTCTCTCTCACACACCACCACCACCACCATATGGAACAGTGAAATCAGAAGTCGATGTGCATTTACAGTTCTTGACTTGTGTGCTAACTCAATGTTTTTCTGTGTGTGTGTGTGTGTGTGTGTGTGTGTGTGTGTGTGTGCGTGTGTCTTTGCATGCATGTGTGTGTTTACAGAACTGGGTCACCCGGGGGCAGTGGTGCCTGGTCAGCTAAAGGCTGTGATGTGGTGTTCCGGAACAGCACCCACATCAGCTGCCAGTGCTACCACATGACCAGCTTCGCTGTGCTCATGGACATCTCCAGACGAGAGGTCAGCTCACACATATATGACACCCTCACAAGCCCACGTATGACCGAACACGGGCATCAGTACACAGAAGATACTACATGTACTAACCAAAAAACTCCACTCATGGACAGAGTGTTTTATGCAGTGTGTAGCCAGCCTACCCCATGTTACTCTCTTTCAGGGAGGCTGCACTGGGCACGTAACTGAAGCGTTCCATTCGCAGAGCATCTGCTGCAACAATTAGCATCCACTGTAGCCTAATCAATGGAACTGGCCCAGAAGTGATGGCGTACGCTCGAACAAAGTAGACTAGTCTTCTAAAAACGATGTTTACGCTCCGCGAACGGAGTACTCCACTAGCTGACCCGGTGTAGCATACAGTAGGCCTATAATCGCTCACACTATATGAGCAAGCTGTTCAGTTTTAGGTCCACACATAGATTCTCACAAACTAGAGATATTATTCCAAACACTGTCGTTGACTCATTGAGCTTGTACACTGAGAGAGTGTAGTCTAGAGACACACATGTGCACATTTGCATCCCAGCTGTGCGCACACACACACACACACGCTTGGCCCATCCTCTCACAACACCCTCTGGTCCTCTTGTCTGCAGAACGGGGAGATCCTGCCGGTGCAGCTGGTGACGTGGAGCACGGTGGGCGTGACGCTGGGCTTCCTGCTGCTGACCATGCTCTTCCTGGCGTGCCTGCGGGCCATGCACAGCAACCGCACCAGCATCCTCAGCAACGCCGCCGCTGCCCTCTTCATCGCCGAGTTGACCTTCATGCTGGGCATCAACCAGGCCGACAACCCTGTAAGGACCAACCCCCTTCCATGCTGACTTTCAGTACTTTATTCCCCTTTTCTCCACTAACCCAGCCTCAGCCACTAACTCTCATGGAACTTCCCATCTCATCTTCTCTTCTCTTCTCTTCTCTTCTCTTCTTCTCTTCTCTTCTCTTCTCTTCTCTTCTCTTCTCTCATCTTCTCTTCTCTTCTCTTCTCTTCTCTTCTCTTCTCTTCTCGTCTCGTCTCGTCTCGTCTCGTCTCGTCTCTGACTCTTTGTCATCGGCCTCTATTTGCCTCCTCTTAACTGTTTTATTTATGTATTTATGGTTGTTCTGTCTCCTTTTCTTTCTCATTGCATTAAAGCTCTTTCTCAGTTACTTTTGTTGTTTGTCCCTTTTTAAGAAGGGAGATGATGAACATTTGAATAAAAAATTAAACGTCTCTCTTTTCTCTCCCCCGGCCTGTCCCCTCTCTCTCTCTCTCTCTCTCTCTCTCTCTCTCTCCTCCCCTTCCTCTGTGCTGTAGTTCTTGTGCACGGTGATTGCCATCCTATTGCACTTCTTCTACCTGTGTGCGTTCTCCTGGCTCTTCCTGGAGGGCCTGCACGTGTACCGCATGCTCACCGAGCTGCGTGACATCAACTACGGCCCCATGCGCTTCTACTACATGATTGGCTGGGGCGTGCCTGCATTCATCACAGGTACGTGCGAGGACATGTACACACGCATAGCCCCGTGCCCTTTCACAGACTCATTTGCCTTGTATCAGACTTTACACACACTGACATGCACAAACACTTACCTCCTGCATCTTACCATATAATGTCAAATGCACTGCCAGATGCATCCACAATGTGTCTGTCGCAGTGCCTTGAGTGTGTTTCATTAAAAATCTGTTGTTGGATAACCAGAGTGTGTGATGTGTGCTGTCTGGATGCTGATGCGACTGTGCTGTGCTGTGCTGTGCTGAGCAGGGCTGGCGGTGGGCCTGGACCCAGAAGGCTACGGGAATCCAGACTTCTGCTGGCTCAGCATCTACGACACGCTCATCTGGAGCTTTGCAGGGCCCATCGCCCTGGTGGTGTCTGTGAGTGGCATACTGCACACCACACAGAAACACTCTCAGTTCCTGTCATCCTTCCCTGCCACACTCTTACACACACACACTCACACTCTCACATATTCACACACTCACACACACTCACACACACACACACACACACACACACACACACACACATACACACACACACACACACACACACACACACACACACACACACACAAAATGCATGGTCAGTACATTGACGCTATTTGAGTCATATGCTGATTTATGGGACTTGAATGCACCCATAACCTGTGTATGTGTCTGCAGATGAACATCTTCCTGTACATCCTGGCATCCAAAGCCTCCTGCTCCATGCGTCACCACAGCTTTGAGAAGAAGGAACCACCTGTGTGAGTGCCTCAATAAAAATCCAGTATACCCATGATAACAGACTGCCTCTCTTCATGGCTGTTTACTTAACATTCACTCTCGTGTGTGTGTGTGTGTGTTCAGTACGGGCTTGAGGACTGCGTGTGGCGTCCTCTTCCTAGTCACAGTGACCTGTCTTCTGGGCATCCTGTCGGTCAACAGTGATATGATCATCTTCCACTACCTGTTCGCCGGATTCAACTGTCTGCAGGTAAGGACTTGCTGCTCAGGTCCAGTGCAGCAGAATTCAGCATTTACATTTGAAGATTCAAATATGATCTAAAAATCGGATGAAAGGAAATTGAATGTTGAATGATGAATGTGAGCCCTCCACATTTCCATAATAGTCCACTGTAATGGAATTAAACTGATTGCATTGGATATTTTTGCTGTGGGCTCTAGTAAATGTAGAGCAATTAATTAGTCACAGATGAAGTGCTCATTCGTCAGTCTTCTCCTCTTCCTCAGGGACCCTTCATCTTCTTCTTCCGCATCGTGTTCAATAAGGAGGCGAGGGACGCCATGAAGTACTGCTGCAGCCGCAAGAGGCCCGATCACATGATCAAGTCAAAGCCCTCGGTGAGTCACTGCACCCATACACTTGCACCTACTCCAAGTCAACCTGGTCAAAGTTCTGTAAAAACATAGAGGGCCATCTCTTAACCTTTCTCTCTTGCAGTCTTGCATTCTCTCTTTCTCCCCGTCTTTCTCTGTCTCCCTATCCCTTTCTCTTTCTTTCTTTCTTTCTTTCTTTCTTTCTTTTGCCCTCTCCTTCTATCTCCTCCTCTCTCTAGCTGTTAACACTTTAAGCCAAATCTCGATATTCTCTCTCCTCATCTCTCCCTCCTCCTCCCTCCTCTCCAGTCGTACAACTGCAACACCAGCTACATGGACGGGCGTCTGTACCACCTGCCGTTTGGAGACTCCAGCGGCTCCCTCAACGGCACCCTGCAGAGCGGCAAGAGTCAGCAGAGCTACGTGCCTTTTGTCCTCAGGTAGCGCTGGACCTCCAATTTTCATCAGTTAATAAGCTGCACACGATGATCACCAGAGATGGTGGTTTCTTTTTCTGTTTTGTTTTTATTCAAGTTTTTTTTAAAAACTTTTTGGAAAGCAAGGCCTAGTTTTTCCATGTTTTATGATATTGTCTTATTTTAATTTTTTTATATGTGGCCTTTTTGACTCAAAGAAGGGCTTGTTCTGTCTCTTTCACACTAAACAAACAGTCACAGAAAAGGTAACTGTGTGCAAGGTTTCTATACTTAAAAAAAGTGTTTTTTATTTTTTTCCTCCAGAGATGATGTTGGGATGGATAACAGCCAGGCCCACATTGCGCTGAACGACCATAACTCCCTCTTTCATGATGTCAAAGAACATGTAGATGGTAGGATTCCTAGACTAGCTCTCTTTCCGGTAAACTGAATCGATAATGTGTAGCCTTGTGAATAGGTTGTAATGGCTTTAACCTTACTTTGTTTCTTTGTGTGTGTGTGTGTGTGTGTGTGTGATGCCTCAGATGAGGATTCGGACTCTGACAGTGACCTGTCTGAGCTGGAGGACGACCAGAGCGGCTCCTACGCCTCGACCCACTCCTCGGACAGCGAGGACGAGGATGGGCCGCACCCTGAGGAGGAATGCTGGGAAAGTCTGGCCACTGGCTCCGGCAAACGTCCACATGGTACACCAGCACTTCCCTTAACATACAACACACCCCACCTATTGGGGATATATATTATAGTATTTACTTTGTACATTTGAAGAAATTGATGTCACTCATCAACATTTCCTTATAGCCTGTTATCCCGGAGTACATTTAGTTCATGAGTGCGTATCAGTGTGATGTTAAAACATCCGTTAATAAAACCTATAAATACCCTCACCTGCACCATAACAATCAGTTTAGAGAAGAAAATAAGTTCTGCTCCATTAACGGCTCCTACACACAGCTGCGTGCGTTGCGTTGCTGGAGACGCATCCCATTCACTTTACATGAATGGGCTCATGTCATCCGTTGCCGAACTGAATTGTGGGTCCATTGCGTCGCGTTTCTCCCGTAGCTCGCGTTGAGGAGTTCAGCTGGTGCTGCACCGACAGACGGCACCGGCCAATCAAGCCAATTGACGGACGGCACCAACCAATCAAATTACGGTTTTACTTCAAGTCATTTGCATAGCTACCGTCGGGAACACCCACTGGCATGCGTTGATGGAACGCAACTGTGTATAGGAGCCGTTACTCCTCCAAGTTCTGTCTGCATTTCTCGATGAGATGATAACGTGAGTAATTGTTGTGGCTAGGGGAGTATGCAGATGACGATGAAAGTGGGGCCGAGAAGTTGAGGGTGGAGACGCTGACCCATCCTGATGACCGATACGGAGACAGAGCAGAGACTTATGGGAAGGAGAACATGCTTCTGCTCCTGCCCAGCATCCCCAACCCCAATGCCCACCCACAGAAAGGTAAGCCTAAATAAGAGGTGTCCATTACTGCATCCTGATGGGCAACGTTTGTTAAATGTGTGTTACTACCCACCTGAAGGTTTTGGAATGACCAGCTGTCAGAGCGGATGGATAGAACAGATGGAACCTGTAATATGTAGCAGTATATACTAATACAGGCCCTTACAACTTCTGTTTGTTGAACACACGTCTCAGGCATCCTGAAGAAGAAGCAGCTGTCTCCAATTGCTGAAAGGAACGGCATCAACCGCATCCACAACGAGCTGGCTGGCCCCACCTCCTCGCGAGGCTCCTCCTCTAGTGAGGGGAAAGGTAGTGGGGCGAAGGCCAGCGTGCCGGAGCAGCTGAACGGTGTGGCGCTGAGCATCAAGGCCAAGGGGACCATGGACGACGACTCGTCAGGATCAGAGTGAGTATAGTGCACAAGATGCCAGGCCCCCGAGTCCAGGCTGAGAAAGCAAAAGACCTCTTTGACTTATGTACATTACATCTGTTAGTACATGTTGTTGAGAACAAAGTATTACATATATTTCAGAGTAAAACGCAAATATATGTTTGCTTTTACACTCAAAACCCTGATATTGGCTGTTAAAATAAGGTTGTGTGAAATGTAAAAACTGACATCAGCAGCAGCTAGATGTGTACATGTCATCATAATTCTAATATGCAGAGATAGCCATTCCTCAAACGATAATAACAAACACTGTGAACGAAGACTCTTGGAAGTTCATGCAAAGGACAAACTGGCAGTCTTGGTCTGAAGGATGAATTATACAGATTTGAATGGAGTTGTTGTCCTTCCTCTTCTTCCTCTTCCTCTCTTTCTTTCACTTCTGCACAGGGCTTTGTCAGTGCACAGTCGCACAAAGTCTCCTTTTACTTAGCTAAGTAGGGACGCTTTTCTGTTATTGTGATATTTAAATGTTTGGACCGTGGCTGTTTGGTGTGTACATGTCTTGTTCTCCAACTGTTCTCTCCTCATGTCACCACCACATGTGTTAACTGTGTCTCTTGTCTGCCTTTGACATAGCGCTAACCTTTTAGCATTAGCCTCTTAACTAGAACCAGAGAATTTCTAATAGGAGCTAGAACCCACCATTTAGAACACCTTTACCACAAGTCCCTTTCAAGTTACAAAAATGGGCAAAGAGCAAAATTGCTGATTAGTGATATACATCATACATTGAAATTTTTGGTGGTGGATTTGGATTTTCATTCCATATTCAAATTCAGATCTTTCCAATAAAAGCTCACCATGAGTCAAGTGTGAGCTCCCAAACATAGCCCATACTAACAGTGTTCTTTTTCTCTCTCTTCTCTTTCCAATAATCATAGATTCTTATTTTTTAATTTTCTCCACTGAAGTTTGTGATCCTTGTGATTTGTAAATCAGGATCGCACTCTTCCTCTAAGCTAATCATTGGGGCACTTTTCATTTTCATGACTGCTGCCAGAACATCTCTCTCACATCCAGATTATCAAATCAACCAAAGCATCTCCCATTGTTTTGTCTCATCTGTTGTGTTGGGCCCCCAAATTGTTATGTCTCATTTCTGGTGTTGTCATCTCGGTCCATAACTCCACATTTTTGTTTTGTTTTTCCTCCCATTTTGTGTTTCATCTTCCTCAACCCCCCTCCACCCCACCCTACCCTAACCCACCACACCCCCTCCATCCTCCTGCTCTCCACTTTGTCTTCCTCCATCCCTGTTCCACCCCACCACTCCCCTCTGTCCAACCAACAGCCACCGCAGTACATCCATGTGACCAGCCTGACGGAGGGGTGTGTCTTTGCAGGTCCTAGAGCCACACTCCCACATTCTGTTTCCTGCCTCCTGACCTTCACGACCACACACCAGTGTATTCTTATTGGCCGGAAGAGGAGAAGAGTGACAGGAGGGCGGGTCTGAGGAGTCCTTCTGTTTCTCTGTGTCTTAAGCTGTATTTCATTTATAATGTTTTACATCCGAAAACTGCACCATCATCTCTCTCAGTAGAGTTCCTTTTTTTTGTGCCAAACCTCATGCGCGTCTGTCTGCCCCAGACCACGACAGGGCTGCACTGATCACACTGAGGCCATCTTTGGTTTCCTCATTATGGTTTTAGCATATCTTTTTTTGTTTTTTTTGTTTACATACTTGAAGCAATGCACTTTTTTTGATCAATTATGATGCTCAGTTCGATGCCATGGAAACAGGAATTCACCTCCAGTTGTCGTCTATCATTATTATTGTTGTTTTTTTTATGTCAAACAGAGGAAATGTGATTAAGTTCCTCTTTGGCTGGGTTACTTGGTTCCGATTGAACACTGCTTTCGGGGAAGTTCCCCCGTCCAATCACAACCACTCACTACTCCTGGAAGGGCCAGTTGTACAGTTTAATTTTTATGTTTACGTTTTTAAGAAAATGCTTTGTGAAGGAAGATGCTAATCAAGAGTGCAGATGACCTCAGACGTCTGCTTATTAAACAGACTGTGCTAGGAGTAACCCAGAGAGCATGACTGCTTCTGGATAGGACTACTGCTGATACCAGGAAGGTCAGACACTGAAGGCCTGTGCTGATGTATAAAGACACATCTTGCAGAATGTGTAGCGTGGGGACTAAAGACAGACATCCAGCTGCTACAGACAAATAGAGAGGTGTTGCCACCGCACAACATCATGGAAATGCTATAAACTGCTGAATCACTGTGGTTCTTCACAAGGCCGATCGTCATGATGACCCCTCCAGTTCTGGAATTCTCTCTTAAGACTGTGAACCTGCCGGCCTGCCTTGTCCACCACTAGGCCTTTTGTTTTATAACACCAGTGGGAGACTTTTCAAGAAATCTGATCAGAGGGAAAAAACAAACATGTGTGACGTGCTACAAAGGACTTTTGATACATAAAAGAAAACTTTTGTAAAAAAAAGACAAAAATGCTGGGAGAAAATTTTATATGACCATTTGAAAACGCTCCTTATCTTTTGGTTTTGTTTTGAAAGAAATGTTTTGTCTGAGAGATTTGCCTTTCGCCGTTTTGTTTCTGTGATAACTTTGTATTTTATAGATTAGATATGATATGAAGGCCACAATACTGTTTTGTAAAATACTGGCAAATGTGTGATGTTTGTAGAGATGTTACTGTACAGACTTGTAAGGAGAGCATAAACTATTTACACTAATACTCCCCTCCCCCACTTCAAGGAGTACTCATTACAAATGTATTCGTGTTGATAGAAATAAACCACTGATTCCCTGATTCTTACCATATTACTTAAAGCCTACATGTCACATGACTCGTATGATGGGATGGGATTTCAATCAATTAATCTGTTTTGTGAATTTTGAAGAAAAATGGAGTTAAACGTCTTTCATATTAAGTTATTTTTGTTTTTATGTTCTTTTTCCAGGTTCGTCATTACGAGAGTGTAGATAATTTATAGATATAAATGACTAGCTTTCAAATGTTGTGTTCCATATAATTTGACTTTTACTAAGCTCTGAAGTCTATGATTTACAGGCATGTATTCAGCCTACGAATGCACAAATGCATTGGTCTTTGTTCACTCTTTTGCAGTGCTCAATGATCAAACCCAAGGAAAAGCTCACACAGAAGTGAAAATGGCTATTAACGCCTGTCAGTCTTTGTAAATGATGTTGCTTCACTCTGTTTACTGAGAAAAGGTGACAAGGCTGGTTATTTTGAACATAGCTACAGATGTTTGATGTAATTTCTGTCTATAGTGCAGTCAAGGTACTACTGAATCAATCCTTTATCATGTTCACCAATGCTGATATTATAAGGGGGCTATAATATGTGGAAGCAATGTCTCTTAGTGGTCTAAACTGCCCTCTATATTTTTGGCTGAATTCACTCTACTCTTTCTGGAATTTTCCACATTCTGTGGCTTATATCTTCATGTGACAGGACAGATGCGTTCTGTCTCTTGATATTTTCCCAGCTATTGATGTCAAAGCTTTAGTGAAACAGGGTAGAAAAACATATGGGTTGTATTTTTCTATGTGAAACCGCTTTGTAATGGACCACACCAAACTTGGAGTAAATCAGACTGTGTTTTTAATGTTTCGTGTTGAGTTTTTTTTGTGTGTGTGTGTGTGTGTGTGTGTGTGTGTGTGTGTAGAAGGTTTTGTTTTTTTTGGGGGGGGGGTGCCTCTCCTCTCCTCTCCTCTCCTCTCCTCTTCTTTCCTGCTCTCAATAGCAGTCCACAGGCTGTGGGTATATCCCTTACCAACCCCTTCTCACTCGTGTCCTTACACAACATACCTGACTGGACTGTATAGCCCACTCAAATGTTTTCAGCTGAACAAAACAGTAGAGGTGCTGAGCTGAGGAGGCCACTAAGTGAAGCTATAAAGCAGGAAAACAGGTGCCCTTCCACTTGTTTTGCTGTCTTGCTCTCATTTTCTGATTAGGCATTTGTGGGCTTTGTTGTGGCTGTGGAGGCCTACGGGCCTCTTAAGTGAGCCAGCCTCCATTTGCTGATGAACTTGGCATCCAAAATGGGACTGTTTACAATCAAAATACTGGTAACCGACTGTAGCTAATTCAGACATACATACTATACTATACAAGATGCATGCACACACAGTATTCAGTATCTAAACAGGTTCATATGTGCCAGACAAAGATGAGTACATGACAAGGTTGGTTACTAATTGTGTTGTTTAACCAAAAATGTATGTTGTTTTCTGTGTTCCTCCAATAAATAGGTATGAGACTGGAGGAGAAACGCCAAACACTAGCCTGGGAAAAATCACTCAAAAAATCCATTGACAGGCTCTGGGGCTGCCACCACCTGCAGGGCAACATGACAGATAATTTCTCTGCAGTGCCATTGTCATCAAAAAGCCAGATCCAAACATTAGATCTCAATATTTAACCGAGAACAGCTTAATATGACCTGTAGAACTACTAAATTCACTTGACACAAACCAAGTGAAGTTCATAACTTTTACAAATGATTTGGACAAGGCATCAACACATACTTTACGGACTGTTCTTCCAGAATCTCCACAACAATTACTTGTTTTATTTGCATTTATAATAATAAAACAATAATGCTTTTAAAAATGTTTTCAAAAAAGGAGATATAGTGTTTTGGAACCAAACTCTTCAATTATAACAACACAGACTCTATTTTCACATGATGAATATGAGATATTTTGGCAGTCAACCATTACCACTTTGTAAGCAGGGAACACTTCACAATCAGTAATTTCAGAAAATCATTTTATTAAAAAACAGTTGTCATCTCAGGATAGCGGTAATATTCCAATTACCAGCTTTAAATACAGACTAAAATCACTTCTTTCTTTTTTTTAGCATAATACTGGATATGGACTACTTTTAAAATGTTCATGTCTAGTAGCAATCCTATGACAAAGCAGCAATTAGCATGCTTGCTAAGAAAGAAGCATAGTGTGTGCTAGAACATACATAAATACACAAACGCCACAAACAAGGTCAAGACACATATGTGCACACTTTACATGTATTTTGTTTTCAATAAGGTCATCATAAATAGTGTACATTAGACCCTTGTCAAGGGAATGGGGGGAAAACACCTATGAGTTATACAAAACATACCTGTTTTCTTGGTCACTACAGTTTATCCATTTGGTAGGGACTCAAACGGATATCTTTTTTTTGGAGTGTGTGTTCGTGTGCGTGCTCATGAGGGAGTGAGTGTGTATGTTGGTTTTTGTTTTCAGAGTGTGCCTCTGTGGAACCGTATACACTCCACCAATACATCCTCTCTCTCCGTGTCAAGTGTTTTGTTGCTGGCGTCGTCAGTTAGAGTCGTCCAGGCTGCTGCTCTTGCGCTCGGGGCTGAGGTTGCACATGCGCACCATGATGCTGTGCAGGCTGGGCTGCACGATGCCCAACAGGGGGCGCTGTAAGGCGTCGCCGTTCCAGCACGCCTCCATCAGCTGCCAGCACTCCTCGTCAAAGGTGGCCAGGCGCTCGGGACGAGAGCCTTCAGAGAAACCAGGGGGAGACAGTGAGTGAGTCATAGTTGAGACTGAGACACACACAGCAAGCAAAAGAGAGTGAGACATCTACACACACACACACACACACACACACACACAAAGAGGTAACAGTGTGAATGAGGCAGACTTCTATATACACAGACAGACAGTGAGTCACTGTCAGTGAGACAGACCGTGTCTGTGGCCCACTGGTTAGCACTCTGGACTTGTAACCGGAGGGTTGCCAGTTCGAGCCCCGACCAGTGGGCCGCGGCTGAAGTGCCCTTGAGTAAGGCACCTAACCCCTCACTGCTCCCCGGCGCCCGTTGAAGCAGGCAGCTCACTGCGCCCGGGGATTAGTGTGTGCTTCACCTCACTGTGTGTTCACTGTGTGCTGTTTGTGTTTCACTAATTCACCGATTGGGTTAAATGCAGAGACCAAATTTCCCTCACGGGATCAAAAAAGTATATGTACATACATACATAGATATCTGCACTCAACCTCACAGACAACAGACAGACAGTCAGAATCAGAGATAGACACACGTGTCACACACCCATACAGGGAAAAGGCAGCTGTGTGAGGAAGACACAGACACATCTCCACTCTGTGACTGACAGTGAGTCATGCCAAATCAGACAGACAGGAGGAAGGGGTGGCAACATCAGTGAGATGACACACACATATTCCCAAGAGGAGAGTGAATCATTCACCACCATCAAAGAGACACACAGACACACTTTCAGAAAGACACATAAGTAGACAGACAGACAGGTTCAGGACATGAGCTGGAGAGACGGTGTCTATCAGTAGACAGAGAGATAAGAACACTACAGTACTCAGCACAGACAAGACATGCGCCTTAACAGTAGAGACTGTATGTGCAGATATACACGTCCACACTGAGATGTAAGTACACACACACACACACACGTTGGAGATGGGGAGGGGTCACCTCTCTTGACGTTGTTCCACAGCTGGTCCTTGCTGGAACACTTCTCGAAAGCCTCGGGCAGCTTCACAGAGCCAGAGCACAGATACCAGAACAGTATCCCAAAGGCGTACACGTCCACAGAGTTATCATACTTTCCTACAGCACACACACACACACACACACACACACACATATATATTTTTACTCAGCAATCAGACAAAAATCTCTACTTACACATAGATTTAATGTTAAATATTAACTACAGTGGGTGCACAAAGCTTTGTAGTGAGTCACGTAACTGCAAACACTGAATGGAGCATCAAAAATATAAACTACATGTTTTTGCTTTACCTAATATAACTGCTTAAACCAGGCTATTCATAGAGCAGATACACATCTTTGAATTATAACGTCAACATATCAAATCATAGCAGAAATGAAATTGAACAACAGTGAAAACGTGAAACGTGTGCAACACCAATCAAGAGTTGCTCTGTGTGATCATAAAAGAAGGTTGTCACTTTCCGATGAAAGGTCATGTTTAACCCTTGTTATTTTTCGCTGTTCTAAAGAGGTGAGCTTCGACACTCCAGATACACTGAATGGAGTAACAAGCAATGGCTCACGAGAGGATAACCAGAGATGGTGGTTTGGCTGAAGGGGGCATTACAGGAGCAATGTGTGTGCTCTGTCGTCTGTAAATGAAAGCTCCAGGACACTAGAACACTGCTGCAGTACATAAAATAATTTACATGTATGCATGCATGACATTGCATACATTCTATGTGTGTGTACATGTATGTATATATAATATTACACACAGCATGCCTAATCCAAGGGCCTATCCGAGTAATTCATCTACATTATCTCAACAAAGCATGAACCTTGTTCAGTATTATCTGGTTTGTGTATAACTGATATCTGACCTGTAAAGAGTTCTGGCGCCATGTGGATGGGCGTTCCCACGATGCTTCCGGACATCATGGCCTCTGGCTTGCAGAAGCCCAGGTCCGTTATTTTAGCCCGGTTCTGTTTGTCCAGCTAGAGATAGGAGAACATGGCATGAGAACCTCCAACAACTACAATAACCACTGTATGATTGACCGCGACTCAAACTAGTTTCTTTGAGACAATATTTTTCCCCTCTAAGAGTGAGCAGACCATAGTGTGCTAACCCAGGTTATGAGGGGTCAGGAGAGGTCACAGGTTACGGAAGCTTACTAACAGGTTATGGAGGCTATAAAAGCTTGACAACACAGACATTACTTAGTTCCAAATGTCTGGTGCTCATTAGCACTGCCCGTTTTGATCTATACTCCAGGCTTGTGCAAAATTCCAGAATTGAATTGAAACTGGCTCTTAAATTCCAATTCAATTCTTGAATTTCACTTGCATTTCAATTGAGGTAGCAAACAGGAAGCAGAATTGCAATTCGAATTGTGTACAACCCTGCTGTACTCATTTACTTTATGTAGCCGGTAACACCAATATTATTGAACAGAACATAGACAGAAGAAACACATATAAGCATGTGTTCCTTCAAACAGAAATCCAGTATTTGTTTCCTACAGTCTAGGTTTAGATAATTCATTAAGAAATCACTAATAATGTATTGCTCCTCTCCCTTCATGGACTATAGAGTAATTCAAGGATGATGAGCTTACCAGGACATTCTTTAGCTTAATGTCTCGATGCACCAGCCCTTGACCGTGCAGGAAGCGGATTCCCTCTACAACGTCCTGGGCAATTTGTAACCTCTCTCGTAGTGATAGACCGGCCTGGAGCGAGCACGCACACACACACACACCAATCTCAGTATGGTTTTGTGTTAGTGTATAGAGCTTTGTGCAAATACAGATATTATACAATACATTGTATACCAGTATTTTAACAACCTGGAATTTGCATGTTGATTTTCTATGGTCACTAATCAACTCTAATATCACATTGTATTTAAGTTACGGTCAGTCTGTACTGGGCACCTTAAGGCCTGTGTAAAGGTCTCTGTGGAGTCTCTCCATGATGAGCAGCACTGCTATACTGGAGCCGCCGGCATACGTGTGGTCAATGACAGACCCGTGCAGATCTACCAGCCTCTCATGCTGCGGCAAAGACCTGAGAGTGGGAGAGGCGAAAGAAAAGAATGATGGAGTGGGGAAGAGAAAGGAAAGGAGAAGAAAGGAAGAGAGCGAGGGAGGAGAGGGCAAGCACAAAGAAGAGGAGAGAATAAAAGTGAAACGTGAGGTGAATACGAAGCTACAGTCATGTTGGGGTGCATCATGCTCCATGTCCAGACTGTCACTATATGTGATGCGATCTAAGAAAAACCCTTCACATGGTGCAATTTTACAAAGATTGGGAGGATGGTATACAGTATATTGCAAGGGGACCATGTTCAGAATGTTGCTAGGATGGTACCAGAATCTTAAGTTGGTGAAATTTCACCAGAGAGGGTTAAATGGAGCAAAAATCAAGAATTTGAGTGCACCATGTGACCAAGTGCATCACATATACACACCGGATGAGGATACACAACTCACCACAAGGGGGCGCCTAATACACGACATGAGAACAGTGGGTGGACGACACGGTCCTGCTATTACTCTAGCTCATGCCTGTTCCACTTCACACGCTCCCAACTCTCCATCAACTCTTTATCCAAATTTCCCTCAACTCCTGCCCTACATCAGCATACCATTTTTCTTTGTCACACTGAAACGAAACCATCAGCTACAGGTGCAAGGTATCGTGAGAGGATCCTATCAGTGCTCCACTTGAATACGAGGCGTAACGTTTCAACTAGAACATTCCACATTTGCACAAAGGTATGTTTTTCAGTAGTCATCGTTCTCCATTCTGTGACAAGACCATAAGGCCACTGAGTCAACATGGACTGAATAGAATGTGGATGGTGTGGATGGCTGCCTATAACCTTGAGAGAGACTATTGTAGCAGAGCAAACGACAGCAGGAGCGTGGTATTGAGCTACTGACCTACTTAAGGGGCAGCTCGGCTCCTGGTGTTCTGGGGTGAGACCTAGAAGAATGTTTAGTCATTCGATAGTTCTTAACGCAACCTTGTGCCTCAGCAGCTCCTTAATGGTATTGTAAGGTGAACGCTTCCATTGTTTCAAGTTCATGGGATGCCGGTGGCGACTGAACTACTAACTGTGACATGACCATCCTCTCACCCTGGGCTGGGTTGCCCTCAGTGCCCTGAAAGGGCCCTGTGTATGAGTTTGAGGCTGCACAGACCGACAAACATGGCTCGGGGTGCCGCTACCGTTAGCACATTGGCCTTGTACGGCATGGACTGATATTTCCAAATATCAGTGTACTATTTGTGCCAAAGAAGGGTTTCTTGTGCTTATTTACCAGTTGCTACAAATTCATTTAGGCATGTATGCATAGTCCACAAAAGATACATGGCAGGACATTGAATTTGATGGATATCATGCCAGTAGACCATAAGCACACAGGCAGTATTGAATAAAACCTCAGTGAGCCAGCTAGCCTGCAAATGTGTGCAGCGGGTGGCGACTAGCTCCCAGGGTGACTGCCACAATAATGTTTTCCATTTCCACTGTGAAATGGGCTGCACAAAGGGCTCTGTGATGAAAAGATGAACTTTCAAGAGATAAAGAGAATAAAACTCTGACATGCTAAATCGTCATGGAGAAAAAACATTAAATCAGCAGTAGTCATCACATATATTAACCCAAATACACAAGTGGGAACCAAATTATGACATTCTGACCGGCTGTAAACAGAAAAAACCCAAAACGAACTACAGCAGTTCAGGTCACTCTGGAAGCAGCAGAAAATCTGGGAAATGGCTAAAAGGTAAGCCTATGGGACAGAACTCTGCTCGGTCTCGAGTAACAGTGAAATTACATGTCACATGTGGTTATGCTGACGTAAAGACGGTATTGTTTGGCTGAGAGACCCGTTACATTCAGGAAGCGAGACGAGCTGCGATCACACACTCCCATCCTCAGGCGCTGTGATGGGGGGGCCTCCTCTGCACTCACCTGGTGTAGTGGAACTCCAGGGCCAGGTCGTTCCAGTGCTTGTCGTCAGGAGGGACCACTGACTTCAAGGCGCAGGGGTACTTCCCCCCCCAGCTGTCGCAGAGGTAGACCACTCCGTACTGGCCTCGGCCCAGCTCGCGGCCCAGCTTGGGCTTGCCTGGACGGGAGAAAGGGGAACAGGGGAGGAAAGAGGGATGTGAAAATAGTAGTTTGACCCTAATGTTTATTCTTAAGGGCCAGGAGATGATATCAGAATGAAGACAGAACTTAGGAAACATTACTAGACAAAAAAAAAGCAATCAGATGGTGAGAAAGCAGAGTGAGAGAAGGCGAGAGCGGAGTCCTGTTATCCTATAGACCCTTTCAACAAGGTAAACAAAAACAATGCTTGAACGTTCTATTTGGGCCCCAATCTACTTCCTCTGCATTAAGATAACATATGGAATGTTAAAACGGAAGTCTTGTGGGGCCAACTATGATGCTGATAATGGAACTCTCTTGAAAGGGTCCATAGACCGTTGCTTTAGCTTAAGAAAGACAAGGTGTGTGTATGTGTGTGTGTTAGTGCCCTGCACGGGCCTATTAACTGGGCCCGAGCCCGGCCCTGGCCCGAGGGGGTGGAGCGCCAGCCCGGCCCGGTCCGACAGGTTTTCAGAATTCTCAGGCCCGAACCTGTATCAAGCCCGACTTTTTTTTTTTTTTTTTTTTTTTTTAACCTCCCATAACAATGTTTTAGCGTGATAGAACGCTATATTCATTGGGTGCGTTCGTAAATGTAATCTGCCGCTCTGAAAATGGGATAACGCTCTGCAGTTAGAAAAAAACAGCATTCTATTTTTCTGTGAATAAACAAACGTTTCTGACAGATCAAAGTGGACATAAAAGAGCATGTTAAAATATGGGCTCATGTTTCGAACAGCAGCTTGAGAACTAGTAGTGGAGTTGTTTAAATGTTTATTTCGTTTTTTTTTAAATGAGCGCACAGCAAATCCAAACATAAGGTAGGCTACAAAAACCAACAAAACGCTTATACCTTATTACAGTGTTTATTAGTAGGCTAAACGTAGCAAAAGCCTATCAATATTTCTCTTCTTAATAAAGACAACAACTCTTGCCTGGGCGTCCGCCACATGACCGTTCAAAATGTCTCTGGAGATGTGATGAACCTGTTTTTTTGCGGTCATATGACAGAACAGCTTTGCATACAACACACTGAACAAACCTGGTTGGCTCATCTTGAAGGGTTGTAATAAGATGAAACTTAGTCCAGAACGGAGCTTTTCCCTTGGTGTTGTTCACTCTCTTCAATTCGCCATTTTCAATCTTTTTCTTTATGTCGTTCTTCATTTTTGTGGTGGGAGTCGGGAAGTCGCGCGAATCGGATGTGTAAGTGTAGGCCAGAAGGGAGGTGCGGGGCAGAGCAGCTGCTGCTGCTGCGTTCAAGTGTTTCCATTTAAACACAAAATAGTTCTTTAATTAGCAGCTTTTTTTTAAAAAAGAAATGAATTTAATTGAAAAATAAAAGTGTCCGAGCCCGGCCCGTGTCCGAGGTAATTATACGGTCGTCGGCCCGAAGCCCGGTCCTCGGGCTGTCGGGCCCCCGGGCCTAGGGCTCAAGTGCAGGGCTCTAGTGTGTGTGTGTGTGTGTGTGTGTGTGTGTGTGTGTGTGTGTGTGTGTGTGTGTGTGTGTGTTTGTGTGAGTGAGAGAGAGATAGAGATGAGAGGATGAAGGCAGAGGGAGAGGTGTAGTTCGCTACCGTTTAAGAGGACGTCTCGAAGCGAGCGGCTTTCTAGCGACAGACGGGCCAGGCGAGGAGCATGGTCTTTGCGGACCCGCAGCCAGAGGTCCTCCGTCCGCTCCAGGCGACCCGTGTGACCCTCCTCCAACTGCAAACATCACACAGCCTTTAGTTAGACCTCAACATGGCAAACATCACACAACCTTTAGTTAGACCTCAACACGGCAAACATCACACAACCTTTAGTTAGACCTCAACACGGCAAACATCACAGACCCACTCACACACACGTAACAGCTTTATACTGCCTCGGATTAAGCACAGAATGCCATTTATGTTTTACTCCACTGTTATAAGAATAGATGTGACATTGTCAAGTCCAGATGGATACATTTAAAACATTTTCATTGTTTATTTCATTAGGCTGTTGATTGAATTAACATTGTTGTTTATTATTGCTATTCTCCTTAATATAGTGTGACCAACATCTTAAATCCCTGTTAAATGTAAGTATTATTTTGTTTGGTATTTGTATGTCGCTTTGGCCAAATACCATAACCATACAATTCCTTCATTGCCAAATGGAGCCATACTTGGCTTGTTGTTTTGCATTAGTCTGACACTAGCCTCCAGCTGCCTCCTCTGTTTATGAACATGCCCAATTGAAACCTTATGATGATGTTATATGATATTTCAGAAGCTTTGTGGTAAAGCGCATATTCATGTGAAGATCAAATCCTAATTCAATAACTATTCAAACACACACACATACACACACACAGAGGGATGCATGTGCAAAAGCAATCAGATCAAACATTCATAATCAGATGACATGACACAGAGAGAGAGAGAGAGAGAGAGAGAGAGAGGGGAGAGAGAGAGAGAGAGGGAGGGTGAGAGAGAGAAAGAGAATACCCTCATTCATATTAACAGTGAACACACAGACCCACATTCAGACACAAAATATCCCACTCCCATTCAAGATCCATTAGGTTCTAAATATAAAAAATGCAATCAAATTAGCCTCCCCCTATCTCAAGAACCATCAAAAGCATCAAAAATAAACTCAGAAATAACTGCAAACTTAACTAGCAAAACATTCTCATTACAGGTAAAAGAAGGACTGATACCA
The DNA here is from genome assembly GCF_017589495.1 of Alosa alosa. Lineage (NCBI taxonomy): Eukaryota > Metazoa > Chordata > Actinopteri > Clupeiformes > Clupeidae > Alosa > Alosa alosa. The sequence goes on from NC_063198.1 coordinate 21,965,073, forward strand.
GACAGCGTGAGATTACATTTGTGTGTTTGCGTCTGTGTGTGTGTGTGTGTGCATGCGTACACGTTTGCCTCGAGCTGCTTTACACCCACAATGTCTCGCACCTCCTCAACTCCTAATTACAGTAGGCCCTTTCACACTGGCGAAATCTCCGCGATTTTATGTACCAGAATCGCGGAACGACTGTGCCTTTCACATAGACCGAGGCGGAACGGCGGGACAAAGTGTCTCGCCAAATTTAATACCAAGCCCCCTAGACATTTTGCCGAGTTTTTTCGTTCCGGCACCAGTGTGAATGGGTCAAGGCGGAAAGGGAAGTCTGGGCGGGCATTTCGATGCTATGTCCAGCCCACCACAGGAGACTGCAAAAAAATCTAACTGATCAAAAGCAGCAATAGCAGAGACAGCACATTATGTCAATCTATACATTCAAAGTCTCCAGTCATTCAATGCCTGCTAGAGTTGACTGTAGCTTTGAATGCAATCAGTTGCCATAATAGGCTATCCTAAAATCCAGCGAAAAAACAAAGCATGAACTCATGAGCGTCTGTCTGCCCTATATGTATATCCTCTGATTGTAGAGCTTACAGATATCTAGGCGATGTTTGTAACATTTGTTTTGTATTTGGCCTGTTATAAAATCATGTAGACCTATTGAACAGTTTAAACACATTATTAAGAACCGCAAAGTTGGAGACATGCATAAAGACATTGCTGCAAATTTAAAACTGGATTACTCTGGAATGGCTAACTGTACAGGGGCATGCTTTACACCTTTGTGTTCGGTAAGGTCTGCTGTTTATTCTGATATATGGTTTGTCATGTGTTGAGGTAAAGTTCGCGAAGTATTCCACCAAGATGAATGGGTAGGGAGACGGGCGCAAAAAGTATGATTAAATTAAAGTTACTTTTCTCTCGAACCGTTTACCACAACAACTAACCACTAACATCGTTTAAAAGCTGAGTAAAAGCTCTTTCTTGTGATGCATGTGATGTCTGTGATGATGGGCTACTTCGCTAGTAGTTTAGCAAATGTGGGTGGGACAGAATACCTATACAGAGCAGCGGCTCTGGCTCACATTATGTAGGCCTACTGCTTTAAATGCATTATCGCTTCACTACCCAACACGCGAACAAGAAAGAAAAGAAAAAAGAAACCAATGAGCTTATGTCGCGATTTCCGATAGGCCCAGGCCTAGAGAAAAGACAGCTATGGTAACCTAGCAATTAGGATTTGCTTTGCCTACACAGCTGTTTGGTTGTCCCAAACTTTGAGACGATCTATACTCGCATTAACTGAATCTTATCAACCCGAACTGCGATGTTCCAAACAGAGTGACAGGATGCAATGCCTAATAATCTCACTGCCTTCGGCATAACTGCTAACAGTGCGCCTAGGCCTACTGTTAAACACCTGAAAAATATTAAGCTGCTGTTTTCTTTTCATGACGAGCACTAGGCCTACGCTTAAATGATTTATGACTCAATGGAACGTTGCGTTTTTTAAGCGCCAGAACTGCTTATCACGTCGTGTGACAAAGTTTACACCAATCATCATTTTCTAATGTATCCTTATGTTGAGATGTCCATTCTCTTTGCCCTAGGCTATCATTTGTGCGCGAAGCATGTTTCAATTAAGACAATACACAAACTATTTTTTATTGTTGTAATATTGAATGATTTCATGAATAAATTGTAACGCACAGTCATTATAGGATTACGGCTGGCGGCGCCACTGACCAAGGCCACAGTAGCCCTGTGAACCTCTGATTTTCAAAGGGAAATCACGGCGAACGCAAGGGCAACTCTTCTCTTCAATTTCCCTTCCAAATGACTTTTTATTGTCTGAAGACATCTATCGCAAGAATCTAACATTCTAACAGCAACAGCAATGCAAATGCAAGCTAACCAAAGTGCAGTCGGTTCTCCCGCCATGGTTTTTGAAATCACACACCTGCTGTATCTGAAGCCCAACGCACGCATAAGGCCTACGACTATCACTCTACACGCCCCCTGTTGCACGTCACAATTTAATTTACTATAGCTGATCCTGCCTTTTGGCTCCCCAAAATGCCGCATCATGTGAACAGATCAGCAGGCCGGCAAATTTTCACCTCGCTTTGACACAAAAAAGACGGCAACAAAAACAAATCCCGCAAATTTAGCGGGATCTCTGTGTGAAAAGGCCTAGGGACAAGGGGAATTTCTGGACGCACCCCCTCTAATACACATATACATACATAATGCTAGTCTTTATTCTTGGCGGAAGTCACATTCTCCAATCACGTGTGATTTCACAATAAGCACGGCTCTCTACTGAGACCAATGGGATCAAAGTGCTTGAGTCTAAACTCCGGCCGGCCGAGGCCGTCTTATTGGACGCTGGAATGCGTAGCATGCCTGTGGTTTAGGGGAGGAGATGGAGACAATCAGAGCTGGCTGCCCACAACAGGAACATGGAGAGGACAAAAAGGCTTTTTGCATGAAAAATCTGCAAATCTGGCTAGAATAGGTTGAATGATGAATATAATGGAGATCAAACCTGTCTAATAATAATATCCAAAACATGTCTGAATTGACTGGATTTTACAGGTCAAGGAACAATCCCTGGCTCATTTGCCAGGAGCGACCCTGCACTTAACTGAATAAGGAAGATGCATGTTAAAAGGGTATGATCCACAAGGCTCCTTTTAAGCCGAAATCTACCTTTTGTCCTGTTACTTTAAATGCTACTTTGAATACTTTACTAAGAAAGTGGATTTTGAAGTTGAAAACCTGTATCAGCAGAAAAGAAGCATGCCTATGTACCATAGTTTGTCAAAGCAAGAGCGCTGTGCACTTGAACAGATGATGAAAGATGATGATTTGGTGATCAAAAAGGCAGATAAAGGAGGGGCTGTTGTAGTCTGGAGAAAAGAGAAACACACAGAAGAAGCTAATACACAACTAAATGATCCAGAATATTATGAAGTTTTCAAGTACAATCCCACAGAAACTTTGAAAATGGAATTAAAAACAATTTTGACTGAAGCAAGAAATAACTGGATTTGTGTTAACTGACTTCTTTCTATCTTCTCCCAAAGATACACAAAAATCTGGAAACTCCCCTGAAAGACCAGTTATTTCAGGTATCGATAGCCTTACCGAACCCATCTCCAAATATATTGATTACTTTCTCAAACCCATACTACCTTAACTTCCAGCATGCACACAGGACACCACAGCTGTTCTTAATAAGATATCTGAACTAGGTAATATAGGGCGAGATACTATTTTGGTTACAATGGATGTGGAGTCACTTTACACCTCAACTGTACATAAAGAAGGGTTAGAAGCACTAGAATATTTGTTGAGTTTGAGACCGCAAACAGAAAGCCCCCCTGTACATTTTCTCTAGGACTCTAAATCCTAACATCTTCATCTTTCAAGATCGCCTATTCAGACAAGCAAAAGGGTGTGCAATGGGAGCTTGCTATAGTCCCTCTTATGCAGGGTTATATATGGGTAAATGGGAATGAGACTTTGTATTTAATCCCACCAAACATTCATTCTGCAATAAGATAATCTATTGGGGCAGGTACATAGATGATGTAATTTTACTGTGGGCCGGATCTGAATCTGAACTTTTGTTCATGAATATCTTAATAGCACAAATGAAAACATCAAAATTGTCTGTGGAATTGACATTGACAAACTTCTGTTTTCTGGATCTGGAAATATCTAAAGATGGGAAAGGTTTTTTACATTCCACTGTCTATAGAAAGCCTACCTCCCGTAACACCATTTTATATGCCAAAAGTTTTCATCCTAGACACCTTAAGGATAACATACCCTATGGCCAATTCCAGAGGCTTAGAAGAATTTGTGATGAAATTAATGATTTTGATACAAAGGCTACAGAGATGGAAAAAAGATTTGTTCAGAGAGGTTACAAGACAGTCCTCCAAAGTGCTAAGAATAAAACAAGAAATCTAAATCAACAGTCCCTTTTAGAAAGTGAGAGTTCTAGACAGGGCTCTGAAAGGGTTTTCTTTTCCACGAAATTTAGTACAGAAGCACACCACATTAAGAACATTATCAGGAAAAACTGGAGTCTACAGTATTACAATGCAATGTTGTTTTGAGAAATGTTTTTTTGGAACCCCCCATATTTAGCTTTAACCCTTAAAGGAGTACCATCACACCGGTGTGACGGGAATGTTGGGAAATTAACGTTCTAAAGAATATCTGGGTTCATTGAATTCAACATAGAATTTTAGAACCTTCAATTGTTGCGGAACTTAGAATGTTCAAAAACCTACACCTTTAAGGGTTAAACGTTCCCCTGTAATCACCCCCCTAATGTGGTTAATTGCAAAGAATTTTAGGATACACATGGAGACAAAACATATGAAGTAAAACATTTTATTAACTGTAAAACACCTTGTTATTTACAAGTTAGAATGTCCTTTATGCAATGTAGGCAGGACTAAACGCCGACTACAGGATAGAGTTCACCCACTCATATTGATGTTTTAAACAAACTTGTCTCAGAGATTGTTCACTCCTGACGAAGGCTTTTGAGCCGAAACACGTTAAAGTGTTTTTTAATTGATCTGCCGATGAAATAAAGGCATTTTAAATGTTTTCACTTGATGAGTGCCTAGGTATCTTCTTATATTTACAATTGATCAAGCCCTCAACCTAAGAGCACCGTCTCAACAGACTTATCGTTCCAGGCAGCACTCCAACTCAATAGGTTTTTTAAAGATATGAACCCACTAGTGTGCACACACACTGCTGAGAGAAAAGTAGTAAAGACAGAGACTGATCATGAGAGAGGGATGAGAAGACACAGAGATGGCACTGGTACTGGCATGTGTGTGTGTGTGTGGTTCTACACACCTGTCGGAGTGAGGCGGCGAAGGCCTCGTGGGAGCTGTTGAGGCGGGTGCGGAACTGGGAGCAGATGCTCTTGGCCAGCTTAGCCGCGCTCAGGCTCTCGATGGCGTCCTGAGCCACCTTACGCTTCCACTCTGGAGTGATGGCCGGAGGATTCACAAACGTTATCCTCTGGATTATCTACACAAAGAGAGAGAGAGAGAGAGAGAGAGACAGAGAGAGAGAGAGAGAGAGAAAGAGAGAGAGATACAGGGTGAGAGGGCCAAATGAAAAGCGTGAGAGAGGGCTGAGAATGAGGGCAGGGCACACAGACTTTAATTATGTTGACCTGCTGATCAGGTTTCTGTGACTTGTCTGAACATAATGTGCATCTGAGGTTACCTGTTTGATCTGTTCCCACACTAACCGCGTCACAGACGAGCCAGAGTGAAACGTCACTTCCACATGGTAGGCAGCGTTCAGGATCTGACAGAGAGAGAGAGAGAGAGAGAGAGAGAGAGAGAGAGAGAGAGAGAGAGAGAGAGAGAGAGAGAGAGAGAGAGAGAGAGAGAGAGAGAGAGAGAGAGAGAGAGAGAGAGATTGTGTGCGACTTAAAAAGCAGCAAAAGAGCAAAATGGAGCAAAACTACAGCAAAAAGTACACCACCACTTCTTATTCATTCATACTAAAAATTACTCGCTGAAACTGAATTATGAAACTCGATGAAGATGTTTAAATGAACCCCATCTCTTACATGGAATCAAATGAATAATTAGCAATAGATATTTTCCCTTTTTGTTAAATGAAGCAGTCCTCTGGTAGTACATATGCAGGGCTTAAATTTCACTGCGGGATTGCGGGTCTTGCGCATAATTTGTTCAAGTCCCGCAACTCTAGCCATCATAATGCGAGAAATTCCCGCATACACTTTTACAGCCTGTCTGATGATGTTAATATAGCCAATCATTAAGTGGCGTGAATGCGGTGCTATTGACCGGACTGATCAACTACCGAGTTGAATTGAACATAGCCTCATGCAGACGGCACACGGAGAGAGAGAGAGAGAGAGAGAGAACCACTTTAAAACTTTACAAAAATAGGCTCACGCTACCATGGCAAACTTTACATCTGGAAAGAGCTCCTTGGTAACTATCCTGCTAGCTCGGGTCACGTCAACACTTGATCCCAGAAAGATTGTCTTCGACATGTTAGTTTTTTGAACATTTATTGTATCTAATGACATAGAAATACTTAATGATTTGCATACACATACCGCACTATGCACAACTTTTATTCACTAGCTTACTATAGCCTAAAACCGTCAGGTTGAAGGGGCTAATTACTCCATAGAATTACTCTCACGTATTTTCTTAAAGTGACAGGCACTCAATTACACCTACTCATCAGCAATGTGCACTCAATTGGACCTACACACCACATTAAAGATATGCCTAAGTGTTATAGGTTAAACGTCAATATGAGGCATTCAAATTACTAAATATGTTTAGCTACTAGTAATTACTAGTAAAATGCTATACTTAAAAAAAAAATGCATTATTAAATAAATACACTCTATATGAATTCAAAAATATATGATAGAAACATATCACATAAGCTATCATTTTCAGTGTGTGTTTGTGTGTGTGGAGAGAGTCAAGCAGAATCTAGGATGTCCACTGTTGTGAATGATCCCACTACAGTATATATTACTGATGACGTCAGGGTGGTGGGGGCCCCAAAATCAAACACTTTTTTAAAAAAAGTATCGAAGTATTGAAATCGCAATTCTTGACTTGGTATCAGAATCGACCCCTAAATTGTGTAAATCCCCCCTACATGAATAACCTAAGGGGGGAATTCCCCCCCATTTTGAAAAATGAATTTTAAGCCCTGCATATGCGTGCGTGCGTGTGTGCGCACCTGCTTCAGATGGTTAGAGGTGACGTTGTGCACCGAGGTGTCATTGTGCGACTTCTCCAGGCTGTTGAGGCAGCGCTCCAGCGTGCCGACAAAGCTCTCCCTCAGGTAGTCCACGGAGCTGATGAGCTTGTTGGCCACCGCCTGGTTCAGACGCACCACGATCAGCTCCTGGATCTGCTGGATGCACGACTTGATGTCCTTGGAGGCCACGGGCTCCCCGTTTGGAGTTACAATGATATCTGAGTTGAGTGAATGAGAACAATAAGTAAGTTATGAGTAAAGACTGAGCAGTATACAAGTATACAACTTGTTTATATGTGTTTATTGCACAGACGCATTTCGGCTTAGCGCCTTCCAAGTGCGGCCTATTTTCTTCCTTAATGTCACTTATACGTTTGGCCAAGCACTCTAAGAAAGAAACTGACTCTAATAAGAAACTGAGTGAAGCCTGCTACTACCACACAATTATCTGTTATAATAATGAAATGTGATAATAAAGTGTGCATAACAGTCAATCAATCTAGCCAGGAGTGTGCGAATCATAGATTTATAGGTCTGAATTCTGGACAGTCCAGACTGCTCATCTAGTTGTTAATTGACTATGTTTTCATTGTTTTATGTGTGATAAAATATGATCATAAAAGATTATTATCTTTGTTTAAAAAAAATGTGCAAAAAAGAGCATTAAAGAGGTCTTTAAAATATAATTTAGTTCAGTGCCCATCATAAAAACTCTCATTGTAGGGTTACAAATGTTGTTGTGATATTGTGTAATACTAAACTGTGAAATACTAAAGACTTAGGCTAAATACTGTATACCGGTAGGTTCTTGAGAACGGCTGTGAATTGCATCCTGTGTGTGTGTGCATGTGTGTGTGTGTATATGTACAGTATGTATGTGTGTGTGTGTGTGTGTGTGTGTGGGGGTACGTGTGTGTGTGTAAGTAATATTTCTCATTTCATTGTCTGAAAAAATGAAGAAATAACTTTTGAAAATGAAAAAGAGGAACAATTTTTCAGTGGGAAGAGGAACAATTCCACTGAGAAAGTAACACTTAATCTTATTCTGTCAAATAAAACCAAAAATCAATGGTCCTGCCAGTTAGCTTTTTAACAAACACCTGTTTGGGAGGTTTGTGTACAAGTCCTCTTTTTCACTACTTCACCTCCACCGCGTCCACTCCTCCCTCTCCCACTCTCTCGTTCTCTCTTCCTTTCCTTCCCTCTCCCTCAGAAAGTTATCAAATCAGCTCAGCTAAAGACTCTAAATAGTCTGGGCTGTTGCCATGGGAACGGGCCTGAATGGGTCCTACCACAGGGCCACGAGTTGCCAATCTGCACTAATGAAGTCTGGACAAGTCCTTTCCATTCCTTTACAGCAAACAGCATCACCCTCCGCTCACACATCACAACTCGACGCCCACACACAGCCTCGGTGTTGTCAACACGTGTGTATGTGTTTATGAGTGTCGAAATGTGTGACGTAATTGTCAAAACACATGCCGACTTGTTTCCTGATTCTTTTAACACGCTTTAGAGACACTTCATCCCCAGTAACTTGGTTTCAATAGAGAAGACCAGAGGAGATTGCTAGAAAAAAAACTAAGCTTTGCTGAGCTGCAGCACACAGCTGATTGGCTGGATAAGAGTTGGGCTAGGAGAAGGGAAAGCCCACGATGCTGCTTGAGTTGCGTAATAGCAGAGCGGCACGGTTTACTCACGCATGAGCGTGTCTGAACTCTGTAGGAGTTACATCATTAGAGAATATTCAAGTCCAGCCCCACAGGAACGCTTCCTTTGGCTCGGTCGACAGGCCCGGCTCCCACTGGATAGCACAGCGTCACTGAACTGGACATGATCCCGTGGACACTAATGAATGGGCTGAGCTGGACCGTATGGGCCCAGTGGGACCGCACATGAGGACCACAGTGTAAACTGAGTTCTCATTTGTCATTACGGCTGTGAGGATCAAACGCACACCAATTCATCAGAACAACAGAAATCAATTTCCTCCACCAGAAAGTCTGTCTCCCCTCCCCTTGACTCAGTTAGTGTGTGCTCAGGAGTCCGATCCATACTGCTGGACCATGCCCTCTGAGAGACAGCTCTGTAAATACCCCCTTTCCTTTATTTTTCACCCCATTTTTTTTGCTCCCTCTCCTGTTTCCTGTTTCCTGTTTTGCGCCCTCTCCTGAGTTTTATTCACCGGTTCACAGAACTGTGAAAGGTCTGGTATCTGATGGGGAGTTTTCAGAAATGCTGAAGGCATAACAAACACAACACAGGCTGGGTAACCCCTGCTCTCTTGTTTGACACAATGGCACCAGCGAAGTTATGACTGTGCTTTCAAACGAGTTGCCATGTTCATTAATTTCATAAAATTATTTTTTTCATATATTTTTCTAAACAGAGTGCCTTTGTTACATTCTTTTTTTGACCTTCCTTGCACCCACAACAAAAGAGCACCTGTTTGAAGTCTCCTAGTAGCACTCTGAGCCTTTTAGTTCATTTTCTCTCATTACGAGAAAATCATTCAAAAGCAGTTCATCTCTATGGAAACCTTTTTTATTTTTATATACATCTCCCCTCTCCATATGTGCCTTTGAAGTTGAACTGCACAAGGCTTCCACTCAAACAGGTTTGATGCTGTGCAATAAAACCATTTTCCAAGATTAAAGTGTCAACTTTGAGCACACTCTTTGACATCTGACCCTGCCGTGACCCCGGACCTGTGAACTCCAGGTTGGCAGCGTCCTCCAGCAGCTGCTCCTTCATGCTGCTGAGCGTCTCCACGATCATCTCCTTCATCTCCTCCTGCTTGCGGTTGGCGATGATCATGAGCGAGGTGAAGAGCTCGCCCTCCTTCTCTCGCGTGTACTCCAGCCGCCGCGGCGTGATCTGTAGGTCCCTCTGCATGTCAAAAGCCTGGCCATGCGCACACACAAACACACACATAGTCCAGGGGAAAGTCAGAAATAAGCTCACAGTGTAGATCAGGGGCCGTATTCACAAAGAATTAAGGCTAAAAGTAGCTCCTAAGTGGCGAATTTAAGAGCAATTCCTAAAAATAATGGGCGTGTCACTCCTAACTTTAGGACTCCTAATTTTTTTCACTAAAAGTAATTCACAAAGCATTTTAGACCTAAAAGTAGCACCTAAGTCTGGGACAGCTTAAAAGAAGTCAAGAAGACCTATTCACAAACAGCTTTTTGCGGCATTTCACGTCGCAATGTTTTGAAATGCGTTTGCGGCAACAGGAGCTTCTAATCGCGAGGGAACAATTTTGCATTGTAGGCATAAAAGGGGTGCAATAACGCCGCCACCAACAACAACCAAAACTACTCATTGTCAACATGTAAATTAAATGTAACCTTTCATTGTGAATCAAATTAAAATGTTCTCCTCTTTGCAAACGTAGGCATAGGCAAAGATACTGCATCAATCCGTAGGCCTATGTTTCATTAGGCTATAGGCTATTTGTTTTGCCTTACTCTTTCCCTTTTTATTCAGTTATTAATCATCTTCCGTCCTTCGCACTACTTGTGTAGCGCATGCATTCTCCGACCGGTCACCTGTCACTCATCATCGGAAAGGAGGTGTTTGGAAACATTCCCGCGTTACAATCATCAGCCAATCAATGTGGTCACTTCAGTCAAGCTCGTGCATGAGTAATGACGTCATCCATAGCAACAAAGACTCACCCTTAGTTTAGGAGTTGTCATTTTTCCTTACTAAGAGTAGGTCTGAAAGGCTTTGTGAATAACTTTTAAGAGAAAACTCCTAGCTAAAATCTTTTAGTGCGATTTAGGAGTACTCCTAGTGGTAAGATAAAAGGCTTTGTGAATACGGCCCCTGAGCTCTAAAGATATAATATGACACTACTGCGGCCTGGCTCTGATTATGGGAGTCCTAGAGATTACCTCACAGACTTTCTATTTTAATATCTTTCCATGCTCTTTTGTCTGCTCATTTGTGAACATATTGACTTACAAATGTGTAGTATGCAGTAGCTCTCTCCTTTGCAACACAAACAATACAAACACATTTTTGTTGATGAGCACAGTGATGGTCTTTGACTTTGTGCTCTGATCAATGAAATAGTGAATCAATGAAAAGACCTTTCAATGCCTGAATGGATGTTTACATTGGAACTTAATCAGATCTGTGTATCTGTGTGTCTGCTTATGCCTTCCAAAACTGCTTGCCCAAACGTGTTCCAAAACTCCATCTTCAACTCCTATCAGGATCAGGGTGTCCTTGATAATGAGGCATTGAGGAATGCTTTATAGCAACACATGCCAAGAGCCACAATGGAATCCTACCAGTTCAATTAACTTGTGCCCCACTACCCCACCTGTAAAAATATCAATGTAAAATGACTACGCCCTTCACCTCCCTCCAATGCCACCTGCACTTTTAGAACATCCACCACTTAACCTGGTGTGTCTTCACAACAAAGGCAGCCACTACACACGGTCAGGAAACAATTTGATTGTCAGAGAGCACAGGCTATTCTGACAAACCAAACTTCTCACACACCAAACTTCTCCATACTGCACTGTGAATTGTAACAGAGCCACCTCACACTAGTGTCACCTACATCACTACTAGTCTCCCAATCCTTGAAGACCCAGGTTCGATTCCCACCTCGTGGTCATTTCCATGAGCATAGCGCTCAGCTCAGTGTGATTAAGCTGTCCCAGACGAGGCCCCATCTCACCTGGTTGATGAAGAGGTCGAGGCAGCGGCAGTGCACCCCGTTGAGCATGTTGGCCGCCTCCACCTGCTGGTTCTGCAGCACCTGCTTGGCGAAGGGCCCCAGGAGCCGGTGCAGCCGTTCAAAGGATTCGCCCAGCACGCTCTGGGGCATGGGGGCCGAGCCGCTCGAGCTGTTCTCCGCGCCGCCGCCCAGGAACCCCAGCGACAGGAGCTGGACGTGCAGGCCACTACGCTCGCGGTTCCGCTCCCGATCCCGATCGCCCGCCCGTGTGCACTCGGGAGAGGCCTCTGGGGTCAAGGAAGGCGAGGAGGAGGACGAGGGCGACAGCAAAGACGAGGGCATGCGGACGAAGCAGATGGGGTAGGGGAGCGTCTCTCGGACCTTGTGCAGGTCGGCCACCTGCTCAGCGGTGAGCGAGTCCTGGCTTAGGGCATAGATGATGATGGGAATGATGTTGCGTGAGCAATCCTCCAGCGCCTCCTGAATTGGCTGGACACCGGGGCACGGGACGACCATGATCTTGGCCTCCTACGCAAAGCAGAAAGGGAACAGCCAGGTTAGGAGGGAGAGAGGGAGGGAGAGAGAGAGAGAGAGAGAGAGACGAGCAGCAGCTTTCATTTTCAAAAAAGCAAATGAAGTTACAAGAGAAAAAGTGCTGAGAGCACCGAATGCCTAAGTGAATGTATCCAATCTTTGCCCCTGAGGTCCTGTCTACAGTGTTCATGTGCAACCCTATTATAACACAGCCGTCTGATAGTGTTAAATCATATCATGGCTTGCTTAGTGTAATTATTTGTAATCGAACTGAACCCTGCAAGAGGACAGACCTCTGATTGGAGAAGAACTGGACACCTTTGACCCAGAAGATGAGTCAAGCTTCACAGACGGACAAGGCACTCTATGTGTGAAGGCACGCTTGGAAGTGTGTGTGGATATTCCTGTGTGTGTCTATAAATGACTCTGCCGAGCTATGTGGCCATACTTCCTCAAAGACTTCAGCTTGAACTGAAAATGGCAGTTGTATTTGCATACTAGGGGGTTTTCAGCGCACATACAGGACGTCTCATTTGCTGGTTTGCGGCGTGCAGGGTTCTAGATAGATAGATAGATAGATAGATAGATAGATAGATAGATAGATAGATAGATAGATAGATAGATTTATTAATCCCCAGGGGAAATTCAAGATTCTGTGTCACAATACCCCAAAAATGTCCACTCTCAACAGATTTAAATGTGATAAATGCACTGTCTACCTTGCATGTCCTAGTTGCTGTATCTAGTTATAAGGTATAGGCTGAATACCTGTTGTCCTGTCTTGTTTAGGTCTTTCTCTTCCTGTCTTTCCCTGACCCACCAACTCTGTGCTTCCCGAGAGTCCTTCTGCAGCAGCAGGTCCGCTTTGCAAAGATCCTTCCTTTCCCAAAACAATGAGCCCCACACACACACACACCCACCCAACACGTCATATTTATTGACATCTACCATAGGAGTTGTTTTGAGCTCTACTCTGATCATACTCGCCTAGACTAGGTTTGCTAGAATCAATTCAGGGCAGCGGAATCAGGGATATCCATCCTTTTCAGTCATGCCAAGTCTGGCTAGCTTTCATTTACACCCTTCAAACGGAGATTCTTACTTGGAGTGACTTGAATGTTTGATATGTTTGAAGGAATTCAGCCATAGTTATGAAATATCTGTGATGGAAGTCCATTTGATCTGTTATTTTTGACCGGCAGTGTAACAGACCAGTATACATTTAACAGAATTCAGAGATCAGTCCTTATTTGATGAAAAGGATTTTACTTACAGATGTATAAGAAATATTGAAAATATGTAAGCTGGAAATCTCCTAAAACAATGGAATGCATTCTGTACATTTCAGGAGTACGGCAGGAAATACTGCTTTCAACCCATGACCAACATGATTTCCAGTGTAAACATCCAAAACGTGCATTTCAACTGTAACCACACTGATCTCTGTCACAAGCAGCACTTATGAATAGTAGCCTTATTCTTGAATGGTTTCAATACTTATGACAGAATATTGTCTGCCACAATTGATTGGTTGTTTGAGGAATGAAAACTACCATCTGCATTTTACTGAAGGGCTTATCTAAAAGGCACATACAGAGAGAGAGAGAGTGAGAGAGATTCCAAATTGACCTTATTTCAATTCTCATGGGAATGTCTTTGGGGCAAAAAATTCTCAAGACGGGGCAAAATGTTTTTGCTTTGCCATCCATTTCCAATGACGGCTCTCATGCTCTCTGTCTCCCTTTGAGACTAAGGGGAGAAGAGACATGAAGTAAAGAGATAAAGAGAGGACAGAGAGAGAGAGAGCATACAAAGACAAGAGATAAAGTGAAAGAGAGGACCAAGAAAGAAAGTAATGGAAGGAAAGTGTAAGACATTGCACACACAAGAGAGTAGTGGGACAGTGCATGAGAGAAAAGAGAGGGGGGGACAGAGAGAGAGATAGAAGTGGAGGAAGAGAGAGAGTGTGTGTGTGTGTGTGTGTGTGTGTGAGAGAGAGAGAGAGGCAGAGGGAGTGAGACACAGACAGAGAGCATTGACTAACACTGAGGCACAAAAGAGACAGTCAGTCCCGTCTCCAAGGCACGAGCACCAGCCAACTGAGGAGTCTCTTTGAAACAAAGATGGCCTGCAAACATTTGTTCGCCACCAATCAAAAATAAATAGCATGTTTGACTTGCAATGAAAGCAGTCCATTTTCAAATGTAGTCCAACGAGACACCCATCCCCAGGCTGTTTGGGATCCACAATCTGACCTTTTTTTAACGTTGCATCTTATGAAAAGAAAGCACCGGTTCAGGCAAGACAGCCTGTTTGTGCATCTATTTTTATTCCCCGTCACACCCTTGCTCTCGACGAACACATACCAGGGCTCCTTTCTTTTTGGCATGTAAATTGAATGTTTCACCGATGGCCGACTTGCTTACTCTTTAAGAGGCAGTGTGATGGGGGTTGGGGAGGGCTTCAGTTTGGACTTGGCTACTAACTAATAAAGGGCAGCTCACTAGCCATTTCCTCGAGACCTGCTCCAGAGATGTCCCAGCCTACTGTTGGCAAGTAAGGCAAAAGCACAATCTTCTTTTATCTTCTTACTGCAAACAACCACAGCTTACTGGTTTGCTGGTGGAGGTAAGGTGGCCTTAAAAATGTGAACCCGAAAAAATGTATCGACAGGACTGGAGATGTCTGTCATGGTGTCTTACAGTGCACTTTGGCCGAAATGAGAGGACCAGGAATTAACGGGGAGGAGGGTGGGCTAATTAGCGTGTTAGCGAGTTCATTATCCGCTAGCCAAAAAGGGGCCCATGTCTTACTTAGCAGGGCTGTGGTGAATGTAGCAGCTGTGTGACAGCTTCGGAGCCTTTATTTACCAAAGAGTCCCTTCCACTAATGAGTCAAGCACTACCGTGCAAAGGGGAAGGGAGCTCAGCTCACCAGAGATTCCTCAAGATATCAAGGCTCTGGAGAGAACACACGGGAGAGGATAGCGCAGGTGCCGAATCAGGCCCTGGGCCTTCTCAGTCAGCTAGCATGTTTTTGCAGTATTATTCATATATTCAGCCCAATAATTGTGTGTGACACAATGAAATGATTCATTCAGAGCTAAAGATTAGCAACATACAATGTGAAGCAATGTTTCAGCTTTACTCAGATGTCCACCCAGAGAATGATGACGTTTTTGCAGTATTACTGTTTTTCGCCGTACATGTGTTCCATTGCCACCCAAATATTGGCAAGAAGAGCATGTTTACGCGAGGCATTACCAATCAATGCTGAGAAGAGCAGATGTGGTACCTCACAAGTGTAAAACAGACATTTTGTTATGAACAAAATGCCACGAGAGCAGCTTAAAATCACATGTAGGCCTATCTTGAAATTACATTGAGAGTTGGAGTTGGTCAGAGTCATCATAAAACATTATCATAAAAACATTGTAGCACAACTTGGTAGTTTTACCGTTTGGATCAACACTCAGGTCATATAGAGAATTTCTCTAGTCTGATGACCGATTCAACTTCCCTGGGATTTCCCACAGACTGAAATCTCACATTCCACTGCCACATATTTTCAGGACAAGCAGTTAGCTAAATCCATATCCAATTTTTGGCAAAACATTTTTTTGGAAGAAAACCAGTCAAGCATTTCAGGTGGTATATCAAGGCCTACTGAAGTTTAGCAGCCTCTGAAAACAGACCAAAGATCTTTCTGTCTGGCTACTACACAAGTCAGATAAGTGATCAATAGCATCCTCATGTCCAGGACCATTACCTTCTGACCCTTAAGTTAGCATCTCTGTGGTCCGTTAGTTACAGTGGCATGTGACTTAAGGCCACCACTTATTTAGCAGTCTCTGTAAAACAGGCATATGAAGGAGATCTGATTAGCAAAGGATGCCTCTATCTCTAGGATTGCTTCTGGGCCTCGCAGGTCGTCAATTCGGCCGGTTTACAGCACGCTCAGGCAAACAAGCATAGAAAAATAAAAAAAGAGAATGAAAAAAAAATAAATGCAAAAACAGAAAGGGGAAAAAATGGCCATGACTGTGACAAACTGCAGAGGTATTTATGAGCCATGCCCGGGGGCCAAATAAATACTGTCACTGCCATGGAAACCCCATCATCACAAATATGATATAATTTTGCCCACCCACCACCAACCCCAACTTTCCCGTATTTCTCTCTACCACTGCCCTCCAGCCAAACTCTCTCTCCGCCTCTCTCTCGCTCTGTCTCTCTATCTCTCAACACTGGCCTGTGCCCTGGTCATGTGAAAGGCAGCAGACCCTGAGCAGTGATGGGGCCCATTATGTAAGTGGGGGCTGCTGCTCCCGCTGCCTGGTAGAAACAGTGCTGGAAGCGGAGCAGGAGCCTGGGGGGGTGGGGTGGGGGGGACCTGCCTGGCCTGACAGGGGGCATGATCTCTGGCCTGGGCCCTGGGGTCAGGAGAGACAGGAGGCCTGGGCTGGGTTTAGCCAGGCCCTTTTGACTCGGGGATTAGCTATGCCTGTCTGGCGCAGCATGTGATGCCTGATGCATGGGACAGACGAGCCCTTCATGTTGGTCAGGGGTGGAGGTGATCGACCGTGGAGTGTGGCGACCTGCTATACCTCACATCAGCAGCTACTGCACCAGAGGTGAGAATATGATTACCTGAATGATAGCAATGAAGAGGGACAGCGTAAGCTACGTTAAGGAAATTATCAGTGTCTGTGGTGCTATCCCAAGACAGAGCAAGATGAACTAAAGGTTTCCTACGAGGTCTGATTTAACAAATTAACAAGAACTAAAACACTCCATCCTCTAGCGTCCAAATAGACGACATCATACATTCTAACTGACCACTTTGAGAGCTGTTGCTCAGTATTTCCACGGGACCTTGGACCTTGCCTTGGAAACACTGCCAAGCCTGCACCTTTTTCCACCCTGCTCCTTTGAACAACTTTCAGCTCTTACAACTGAGCAGCCCAGCCCAGATGGGCAGCCGTGGCCCACTGGTAAGCACTCTGGACTTGTAACCGGAGGGTTGCTGGTTCGAGCCCCGACCAGTGGGCCGCGGCTGAAGTGCCCTTGAGCAAGGCACCTAACCCCTCACTGCTCCCCAAGCGCCGCCATTGAAGCAGGCAGCTCACTGCGCCGGGATTAGAGTGTGCTTCACCTCACTGTGTGTTCACTGTGTGCTGTTTGTGTTTCACTAATTCACCGATTGGGTTAAATGCAGAGACCAAATTTCCCTCACGGGATCAAAAAAGTATATATATACTTATAATTATATACTTATAGATTTTGAGCAAGAGGATTAGGCTACAGCTCCTGCCTCCTCTTCTAAACATTCCTGAAACAAAGTTCAATCAAACACTTTCGGTCTAGAGGCCCTGGGTCTGAAAGGTCCCCAGATGTTCACCTGCAGCAGCGAGTGGTGCAGTGTGATCTCCAACTCGGCCAGCCGGGTCGCCGGGTCTTCGCACTCCTCCTGGATCTCCAGGTCCTGTCGGGGCACAGTCTCCCAGCGCCCGCAGTGCGCCGCCAGCTGGTGCACCAGCTCGTACTGGCCGGGCAGTGCCAGGCTGAGGCGCGTCTGGCGCCCATGCGTGAAGCACAGCTTCCGCCGCTTACAGGTGAGGCCCTGCGCCCCACAGGCGGACCCCGCGTCGGACCCCAGGGGCAGCAGGCGCTCCCCCAGCAGGCAGTTGAGCAGCTGGTAGCGGGCCGGGCAGTCCTGGCCCAGCAGGAGGATGTAGGGTGCGCTGGACACCACGCCGTGCAGGTACTCCTCTTCGTGCCGTGGGAAGGAGATGCAGTTGAGCTGCAAGCCTGTGAAGGAAGAGGAGGAAGGGAGGAGTGAGTCACAGACATGGAGCAGAAACATGACAGAAGAGTCACTAGCCTAGCTGTGTGTTCAGAAACAAGAACATTCAGGCTGTCAGTGAACGGCAGATGAAAATGCAGTTATGTTTGACAAATTTGAAAACAATATTAAAACTGCATGTGCTATACAAAGGAACAGGCCTCCGGGAAACAGGACAGGATATGGATGGAATCCATTGCATCCCTCCAGACAATTTCCAACATTCATTTCACGGATATGAACGTTTGAAGCAAACGTGTATTGCTAGATGTGAACTTTAAACTTCAGTTCAGTGACTACAGATCGTTGCTGTAAACATTTGGTTTTGCAGAAGGCTGCAAAACAAAAAAATTATAAATTATCATCAACATGGAACTGGAAGTTGTCCATTGAATTATCAGCCTGCATGAAAACCATTTCCGACAACACACACAGGAAAACAGTAATTAAGTACTCTGAGCCTAATTCTATACAGACAGTTCCAGATGATGATGCTAATGTGTGAAAATCACGTGAACATGGACAAAACAAAACTGAAGCCTGAATTATTGTCCAGGCTTTTAATACGTCCAATAAACAGTGCCCAGATGGTGCAACTGGAGGAGGACAGGAAGAAGCCAATTTAAAACTGAGACCGAGAGGATAATATCAAACATTGCAATAATATCAAACATTGGAATTTCATTGCAATTTCATATCTTAATGTGCAGTACTGCACAAAAGAATGTTACCTCTTCCACCACTAAAGGCGATGTGTAATCTGTACTAGAGGACATACAAGATAAAATCAATGCTTGTTCCTTATTTAGATGAGTAGTCATTCATGCGATTACATCAGCTACCGTTATATACTGTATAGTCTAACAGCAGGGTATACTGTTTATGTGACACTGAAAATAAACAAGTGGAACATATTCTCATTCCATCCTCTGATCCTGACTGTAGAGATGTGATTTATACATTCGTCTCCTGCAGCTTAGTGCAGTCAGGCTGTGAGAGAGTGTGTGAGTGAGGCAGAGAGGGGCTATGTTTGTTGAGTAGCTTTGTGAGGGGTGGTGTGTGTGTGTGTGGCGAGGGTTCGCTCTGTCCTGGGGTGCTCCGTCTCATGACCCATCCCAGGGCCGCTCCCCATTAAAACAGCAACAGCCCTTCAGCTGTGCTCATGCGCAAGGCCTGGTACTAATCCACTGGGCTGCTGCTGAGTCATAGTCCTCCAGCGGGGCAGCTGGTGAGTGTGAGTGTGCTTGAAGGGGTGGTGGGGGTATACAACAAAGAACAGAGGGCAAAAAAATTATCTGCTACACTTCTCACACAGCCTGCCACACACACACACAGTCCCCTGCGTTAATCTGTGACTGGCCTGCTTGTTGTTTTGCTTCCTCACTGTAGGGTTTTTTTTTTTTATTTAAAGCACTGCGGATCTTACTAATCCATCTGCACTACAGTATTGGAAAGTGAATTATGCTGTGCTCACTTCTCACTGTGCAGCGACAAAGCTCTTACAGATGATGGAGAGACACGTCAGAAAAACCACACATACAAATACACACACCCACACCCGGAGAAAGTAACTAACCTCATCCTCTCTGTAGGTATACGTACGTACCACAATAAACTTTTTAGTCAGGTTATCATGACCACAATATCATCTTCACTGGCTCACAGCTCACTGGGACACACCAGTATTCTTTATGCATTTTGCGAGCAGTGAACAGTTAAAAAAAGAAGAAAGACCTGAACCCTACCCTTAACCAGAATTTGCCATTAACAGGGTGTCAACAGAGTGTTTCTAATCTGAACATCTATATTCCAGAAGAGATCATCCAAGAAAAGAGTGACCTTTTCTGCACTCTCAGTATATTTTTTTGGGCTTTTGTCTTTATTAAGATAGGACAGTGTAGAGTGATGGGAAGCCAGTGGTAGAGAGAGATCAGATGGGATTATGAAATGGCCGTGGGTCGGATTCAAACCCTCCTAGTCCATAATAGCAGCTGACCCTGAACATGGTACAAACGTGCAGCCACTTGCACCAAAGCTCTGCCTCTACCCATGACTTGTTTTTACCTGCAGGCGTGAATGAGTCCAAATCTGCAGGGTGCTGAAACGGGAGGGGGGAAATGGGGAGGGAGGCTGTCTCTGGGCTGCCGAAAAATAACACCCACATAAAGGCTGGTGCTTTTGGGAGACTCTGCACTAACAGGCCTGCAGACCAAACAAAAAGCCCAACAGTGCATCTTCCTTCTTTTGAACTCCATATTGCCCACTCAGCGTCCTAACCTCCACTTGCATGATAAAATCGGTACAGTCAGACCCTCATCATAATATGATGACAGAGAAGGCAGAACACTTTGAGATGCACCACAATGCACAGCCTCTAATATCGAGCATGTGACACCATAAAAAGAGATTGGCTCGTGCTCTTTATCGCAACCAGGCTTCAGTTGGTCAAAGTTAGACAAGATTGCTAGCTTTACCATCCAAGTTCACAACAAAGCCAAAGGAGTCCAGTGCAGGGTTCAATGCAATGGCCCACTGGCACAGGGCAAGTAAAAGAGCATGTCAGGCAAGTTGAAATGAAATTAATTAACAGTTTTGTGTAAAAGTGACTTTTCTGGGCAAGTAAATGAGGGGCTCAAATCTCACACTGGCCTAAGTGTGTGTGTGTGTAATATCTTCCACATCACAGAAAATATAGAGTGTTTTACCTGTGCTATATAGAGTTGGAGTTTGTAGAGGCCTACTTCTATGTCTTCATTTTCATCTAGGGTAGCCCATGGCATAATCTTAACATGTTCTCTAGACAAAACATTTCCTAAAGGCCTGAACTTATCAGGCCCTCCCAACATACAGGACCGGACTGTTGAAAGGCATACAAATAAAGAGTGGCAGTCTTGAGCAAGAGAGATAATCAATCCTACTCAAACGCCTACATGTCTAGGCTACATGCATTTTCACACACTGTGGCTCGAACTGACCACAGTGAAAGAGCAATAACAACACAGCACTACCAGCACTGATTATCCAAGGCCATGGGTTCTTCTAACCCCATGCTATAATTCTCCATCCTTAGACATCCCACAGATGTCAACCTAATATGGGTTACATCGGGAGATTTAGGGAACCTCAAAACAACTTTGACTGTGTGGGAATTTTGTGGCCTGCAATTTGAGGGTAGCTAGGGTAAGCTCTGTGGCATAAATCAGTGTCTGCTTGCCTATCTAGGGTTGTCAGAAAAGCGTGCTGACATGTATACTAAACACTACCCTAAATAAGAGAGTATAGTTTCTCTGCTTCATGTTAAAATGCCCAGTTAAATGTTCATTTTTAAGAGAAGTTCTGCTTACAGAGAACTAAACTGAGACATACTTGGGGATTTTAGATGTCTCAACTGAAAACATGCCTTTTACTGCTCCTAATCTGCTCTACTCTGCTCCCCCCCCTTATAGGCTAAATCCTATTCAGTACTTCTCTGCAGTTAACATTCTCAGAGGAAAATCTTTCCTGTTTCACTGCGTGGAGAAAGAACTGGCAGCTTTAAAATCTGTGCCCATCACAGCTGTTTCTCCTGGTGACTTAAGACCCCCTTGAAAACATGACTTCCTATGACACTTTTGTAAGATTTTTTTTTTTATGAAAGGGGGTTACTTGATTTAGCTAAAACCCAGTCTAACTCCACATGTGTGGCTGGTCTTGACTCGGAGGGCCACAGTCCCCTGCTAAGCTTTAACACGTGGGATTACATTTAGAAGAAAGGGGGCAGGGACAACTGGGCCACCACAATTGGACCACCACGCCTTAACATGCAAACAGAAATTTGGCAGTTCTCATGAATGTTTCGTCTTTACATTGGCCGCATTATTATAATCAGTAAAATAAAACCTGTTCCTACTACAAGAGCAGGTGCATATGCTGAATAACGACCACAAATGGTCGACTGCATAGAAAGTGCTGCACAGGTGTTTCGGTCATCTTACCTGCTTCCAGCGCTGCAGTCCCTGTGTTTGTGGCTGATGCACATGCATTGCTGTAGTTCTGTCTGATCTCCCGAAAGAATATGTTTGTCTCTTTCAAGTTCTTTCTGAGCAGTCCTGCATGTTTGTTGTAACTACTGAATATCTTTGACAGTTCTCGAGCCAAAGGAGTAACTTTCTGTAGGTTGCCGGTGCCGCCGCTGCCCTCCATGACTGGGATGCTGGCAAGCTCACTCCGAGGTCACAGAGTAATGTTTGATTGCCCCAGGTACAGCAAGCTAAATCACCTTCAAAAGGAAAGGCTTGCAAAACTGC
This sequence comes from Alosa alosa, assembly GCF_017589495.1. Classification (NCBI taxonomy): domain Eukaryota; kingdom Metazoa; phylum Chordata; class Actinopteri; order Clupeiformes; family Clupeidae; genus Alosa; species Alosa alosa. The sequence continues at coordinate 21,987,234 of NC_063198.1, forward strand.
ACCGTATTCACCTTCGAAACGCCATGGAAAAATCTTGAGCCAGGGTGAGAGTGGGTGCGTCAGTTCTTTTATACTCAAAGTCAGGGAGTATTATTAGTTGGCGACTTTAAAACAGTTAGCGTAAACCTACATTAAGTTTAGGCGCTATTTAGCTATGTAATGTTAAATCTATAGCTATTGAGTAGATTAAAATATGAGTAAGCATTAACTTGAGCTATGTTAACGTTCTCATGTTAACGCTACTTCCACGGCAATTTTTGACAGCACCAGAAGTCATTTTTCCAGCTACATTTTAACAATGCTTTAGCCGTAGTTTAAAACAACGTAACAGTAGCTCTGAAATATCCCAAATAACACACAGTAGTCTCTTAGCTAGCTAGCATAGCAAACGTTATCCAGTTTAACGGGAAATTAACTGTCAATCCGAGCAAATCAAACCAAACCAAATCGAACGCACCTGGATAGCTACCAACGTAGCTCATGTAAATATGATCCAAGCTACTAAAAAGACAAACGATGATTTTTTTTCGCCCCAAAAGCGTGAAATAAGTCGCCGCTTCTCACCGTATTAATTCCGGGATAAACAACATTCCAGCGAATACTTTCACTTTGCAAGCTGGAGCCAGCCATACAACGTTAGCTTTGAGGCTAGTAAACAAGCTTTCAGGCGGTTGGAACCTAACGTCGCTAGCCGCTTGCAAAACTAGCTGGCTGTCCCTAGAGCGGAAAAAAGTTACATATACGTCAATTTACTATCTTGCCAACTTGTATCCCAATATTATTAGGATTCCCCTAGTTAGCAAATGTTAATCGGTCTATGTGGTGTGGTGACAATGACAAACACACTTAATTATAATTGCTACCAAGACCGAATAGTTGCGTAGTGGCTGGCTAGCTAGCTAGCTATCGTTAATCCAAAAGTCCCAGGGGATGAAAACTTTGGATTTCAGCGCGAATGCTATCTGGCTAACACCCATCAATTAACCAGCTAAATGTCTAGCAAGGAGCTTTAACATATTGACATCTAACTCGCCAAGTCCCTGCAGCTTGAAGATGTTTCCAGCCTTTAAACAAAAGCATCCGGTCGAGTCAAATGCGCTCCAGTACATAGAGATCCGTGTTGATGGATGTGGAAGACATGCTCTCCTACTGTTGTGAGAGCTAGCACTAACGCGCCCTCCAGGAAAAAGAGGTGGGGCCGTGCGTTTGTCTGCAGATGCAGTATGGACCGTGTAGTTTAGAACAGAGCCATAGTGTTTTCTCTATCACTCTGGTTTAGAATAACACAGTAGGCCAAAATGTTCATTCAAGGCTGCCGTAATACCCCTAAAGCCCTCCTTACACTGACGGACTTTGGAAAGATTTGGAAAATATTTTTGAAAGACTACAGTCTTAGACCATCTCACATCTAAAGACAAGTAGTAGAGTTTTAAGTCACAGACTATTATTTTGCAATGACTAGGGATCTTGCAGGGTCACTATTTACAAGACTGCAACTAGATTCCTTTAAATTATTACCCATCGTGCAATAGATAAACAGGAACTGAAATGATAGCATACTAAACCCAAAGTCGTATTTTCGTGTTTCTGCAGCATTGTTTCATGCGTGACATCCCTAACCGATATAGAGTTGTTCTGTCACGTGGAAGAGCCGACTAAATATGAATAAAGAAATGACAAATATTATAAGAATAACAAATAGGCTACAGCTGTCGCCTACTTTGCCCCTTCCTGTTTGTTGTTGGAGAGAGGTCACTAGTTTTTATAGTTCACGTCACTATTTGCATGAGCCACGACTAGAAAGACTTGCGATAATATCAAACACGTTTGATATTGTCGTAACGGCAAAACTACGGCAAAACTAGACTTTAAGGACTGACTTAAAACCGCTACGATTGGCACCTTACACTTAACGATCTAGTTGACGGGAGCGCGCCGCGATTCCAGTACAACTCCCATGATTTCTGTCCGACTTTGGAAATTTAATTCATTTTCATCTGGATATTTTTTTGACAGTTTGATACACTGTCTTGTATGACCCTTTTGTGTGCATCTCAAGCTTCTAGTACACATTTTGCTATTCATACAATTAGTTTCAAACCGGTAACATAGCAAACTACCCAAATAATATCCGTAACCAATGTGTAGAACGACTAATTTAACAGGTCGGCCTCTTTTTAAACTGGACTGCATTTTTCTTTGTGTGCTTTAATTGTACAGACATCCCATGAAAAGACCAAACTGCAAGATCTACATATTTTATTTTCACAATTACTATCTATAGGCCTTCCCTATTTGGTGTAGGCCTACTGACTAGACATTATTGAACAAACATATTAATCTGTATTTCAGTATCTAAGTATAGGCTAAAGTTTTTAATTTTTTAGTATTGTTATTTATTTATTTTTTATTTTTATTTTATTTATTTATTTATTTATTTATTTTTAGGGGGCTTCGTGATACCTCCTTGAAATGGCTTTTTGCATCCCCATGTCAAGTCTTGGACCTACCATTTTGACCAAAACAACAGAAAACATATTGATGCAGTTATTTATTCTTCAGCGCCAACCCAGGGAATTTGCTGTCAAGATCGCCATCTTGCGGTCATCCATAGAAATTGAATGTGAATAATTACTCAGATTGTGGTGTATCGGAAGAAAACACGCGTGGTGGTAGGCTACATGTCAGTGTTATAGCCTAATAATGCAACTGTTATGATAGTTGGAAAAATGAGGTAACACATTTAATAGGCTATTATATTATATTTCTATTAGAAGGCTGGGCCAAAATATTTTCAGAACAATTCAACTCAACTCACCTCCCATCAGAATTGCCACAAGTTTGGCACAGGGTGCCTTTTGTATTAGGCTACATGCTCAGATATGTAAAAGATCTCCCCCTATACCGTCGGTCCCGTATCCGCCGTCTTGCGTGTATGTGTCACTTAATATCCATTTCTATACAAACCAAGACGGCGGACTCAAAGAAACGCAACCACCCACACCATAGGTGTATCTAAATTAGCTATGTACCAAAAATGACATTTTACCGTGACTCGAAGAGCTGTAAACAGTGTTGTTGTTTGTTCAAATCTACACACCTACGGCTACTGAAAAATGTAGGGTAATGTTCATTTAGAAAATGTGAAGTGTTAAAAAGTGTTAAAACAACATCGTTGTTTTAGAATTCCTGGTGATAATTGGGGGTGTTACGATAATGTCTTTCAAATGAACTTCTTTTGTTCATCAGAATATAACATTTGCCATTTTAAAAGTCTTTCTTGCCTGACAGCAATGCCTTAATTTCATCAGTGACTTATGCATTCAAGTGATTATTTTGATCAAAAAATAGGTAAAAACAAAACAAGGCATGGGCCTACATAAATATCCCCAGCTCTTGAGCTGCTACCTCATAAAAGTCTGGTGCATTGCACTGTTCCCATAGCCTGACGAGCCAGACCCACACACAGACCCACTGGACACTCACCGTTCGCAGTGCTCAGTCCGAGGGGCTGGATAATCAGTTGTCTTTCAAATTCCCTCTGCACGCAATAGGACAGCGGCAGCGCTATGAGTCCCATGCGTTTCCCACCAGCGGAGCTAGTTAGCTAGTTCAAACGTTTGCCTACTTAATAAAAGCTTAACTCGTGTCACACTGTTTGCCAGCAGCAACATCCATCTTATTTGTTTTCAAGTAGCAGGGAATTCAAGCCAAACCATTGCAACTCTGCCATCAATCATTATGTTAAGCCCACCTAACGACTCTATACACGATTTCATTGGCCTGATTAAGTTTCGATTTCTGGAGCTCACAAGCCAACGGAGAGTTGCTAGCCCTGGCAGCAAATGTAATTTGCGGCCGCTAGGGGCGCGTCTAGATTTCTAGGCTACTGTTCCCATGATTTGGTCCATCACTTGCAGATGCTTTGTAGAGCATTCAAACTTTTCAAAAATTCAAAATATTCAAAGAAATTAGTTTTGGAACCCAAAAAAGTGAAAAACTAAATATTCAAACATTTCATTCAAATGATTGTGAATTGATATTGTAGCCTACATGGAGAGTAAAAATGTAAAAGTAGCTAAAGAAAATTCAAAGTATTATAAATGTACTATGAAAATAATAATTTGATTATTCTCTGTATCATCCAGACAGACCATCCACTGCTAAAAAAACAGATAGAAACCAGCTTATGCTGGTAGCTGGTTTTAGCTGGTCTTTGCTGGTTTTCTTCCAGCTCTTGCTGGTCTTTGCTGGTGTAACTGCCATGAACATGTGGACATGCTGGCGTAACCATCTGAGGAAGTGGGTCATAGATATTAGCGTTGTCTTCTGAACATGAAAATAAATTCCCAGCATATCAGATGCTCATTCTTTAAAATATTTGCCACTGAAAAATTAAGCCACTTTGGGATACCTGAAAAAGTATTACAGACAAGGAAACATGACACAAGGACACAATACAATCCTGCCACTTTGACTTTAAGTTTTTCCCTCATAAAGTTGAACTCTAAAAACTAAAACTGACTCAAACATATCATGAAATTATGAGGAAAAATCTACACTTCCAACGTGAAAATACCTCAGCCTCTCTGACCTCTTTGAACTCTGGTCATCACAGTGACCCAGACATCTCCAGGATCCTTGCGCAACTCTTTGGCTGTAAGTTATTTGCAGACAGTGTATAATGAGAAAATATGTAAACATTTTTTTCCCAATCTCACTGGGGCCCTCTGGGGCCCAGTTATTCGATTCCGACTCCAAACATAGGCTACCTCAAAACATTTTGTTTTTAGCAATATGTAAACTTGTTATGTGCCTTTTTTGGTGGAAGAGACGCGTCATAGGCCAAATTATAAGGAAAAAGACAGCTTAATCCCTCAACTTCTTGTGAAATTGGAAGGCTAAATGCTACCGTTTTTTTTTGGAGGCCGTAGCTTTATCGTTTACCGTTTAAATTGTAGGCCTAGTAGTAGGGGGGCCTATGTGTCTAATTTGGGGGCTTGTGGGATTCGCATGTTAATTTTTGGAGAGTATTATATATTTGTTCTAGGGGTTCTTAAGAGTAGAAAAAAACATGTCTCCATTTTTTTGAAGGTTTTGAAAGACCCAAATCAAAGGTCAAATTCAGAAAAGGTCAAATTTGGTGTTTTGTCCATAAACCTCACATTGCTGTTATTATAGCATAGGGTTTGGTGCCAAAAAGCAAAGATATTCTACAAGGTAGTGTGCAAAAGTGGACCACATAAACAATACAACATTATAAAACATTTTTAGGCTGATAATTGATCTCTTTAACAAGAAATTCTGGAAATTGTACGCTTAAAAAAAAAAAAAACTTCAATATCAATTCATGCCTATAAGTGTGCTTGAGTGTAGGCCTAGCCTGCTCTGCCAGTTCTTATCTACACCCATTCAGAGCTAACCTGACTCTCGCCAGATGAATTTCGTTCCACCTAGCTCCACTCATCCATCTGGGATCAATCCATTGAAGTGTTGCTTCAGAAGGCTGGGCCTAATCAAAAAATGCTTGCATATGATTGGATAAGCCACTCACATTGAAGCCAACCCGTGATGCTGATAACAGTCTCCCAGTCGCTTCTACGCTATGTCACATCTATGAAACTCCCGCCCTGCATCCTGATTGGCTCTACCATAAAATCTGGTGCAGGAATCACTCTCAACGGAAGAGGTCCCAAATGGATGTGAGTGAAGCTAGGCGGAGCTAAGCGGAACGAAATTCATCTAGCGAGAGTCAGGTTAATTCAGAGCACAAAGTGCAGAGATCTCTGTTAAATCAAGTTTAATAGACTTTTACATAGCTAGTATCAGCTGAAGTCTGTAAGGCCTTCAGTAGCCTATGTAAGTGTGAAGAAAAAAAAAGGGTAAAAGGATCAGATAGACAAACAGACAGGTGTGTGTGAGTGTGTGTAAGAGAGAGAAAGAGAGACACTAGCAGTGACAGTTGGCTGTTTAGCTGGCAGTTATAGAATTTAGAATATCAAATAACCTGAAGCACATAGTGCTCTGTTCTCATGGTTGGTGATATTAGTGACCTTCTAGCCTTCTACATTTGAGCAAGCACATTTTCATAGTTCATGGTGGCACAGTCTAGTTAGGTTATATTCTGAGGTGTGTCTTTCTGTTAGTCAGGTGATGGCACACATATTCTAAAAGAAACAGATTTTGGGCTATGTATCCAGTGGCAGATATGTGTGGACTGGTGAATGACCCATCATAGAGACATATGCCAAATTTCTTGTTTTTGTCCATGAGAGAGTATGGAGATTGGTGATCACAGATCAGCCAACGATTATAATGTTACAGTGCAGTTATTTTACAACAGGTTAATTCATCAGGTTTTATGGAGAGGTATAGTTGTGTTAACCTGACCCTAGCCAGATGAATTTCGTTCCACCTAGCTCCACTCATCCATCTGGAACCAATCCATTGAAGTGTTGCTTCAGAAGGCTGGGCCTAATCAAAAAAATGCTTGCATATGATTGAATAAGCCACTTGTCCATCATCTATTGAAGCCAAACCACTCACATGCTGATAACCCGTAAGTCTCCCCCAGTGTCACAGTCGCTTACGCTATGTCACATCTATGAAACTCCCGCCCTGCATCCCTGATTGGCTGAACCATAAAATCTGGTGCAGGAATCACTCTCAATGGAAGAGGTCCCAAATGGATGTGAGTGAAGCTAGGCGGAGTTATAGCGGAACGAAATTCATCTGGCTAGGGTCAGGTTAATTCAGAGCACAAAGTGCAGAGATCTCTGTTAAATCAAGTTTAATAGACTTTTACATAGCTAGTATCAGCTGAAGTCTGTAAGGCCTTCAGTAGCCTATGTAAGTGTGAAGAAAAAAAAAGGGTAAAAGGATCAGATAGACAAACAGACAGGTGTGTGTGAGTGTGTGTAAGAGAGAGAAAGAGAGACACTAGCAGTGACAGTTGGCTGTTTAGCTGGCAGTTATAGAATTTAGAATATCAAATAACCTGAAGCACATAGTGCTCTGTTCTCATGGTTGGTGATATTAGTGACCTTCTAGCCTTCTACATTTGAGCAAGCACATTTTCATAGTTCATGGTGGCACAGTCTAGTTAGGTTATATTCTGAGGTGTGTCTTTCTGTTAGTCAGGTGATGGCACACATATTCTAAAAGAAACAGATTTTGGGCTATGTATCCAGTGGCAGATATGTGTGGACTGGTGAATGACCCATCATAGAGACATATGCCAAATTTCTTGTTTTTGTCCATGAGAGAGTATGGAGATTGGTGATCACAGATCAGCCAACGATTATAATGTTACAGTGCAGTTATTTTACAACAGGTTAATTCATCAGGTTTTATGGAGAGGTATAGTTGTGTTAACCTGACCCTAGCCAGATGAATTTCGCTCCGCCTAGCTCCACTCATCCATCTGGAACCAATCCATTGAAGTGTTGCTTCAGAAGGCTGGGCCTAATCAAAAAATGCTTGCATATGATTGAATAAGCCACTTGTCCATCATCTATTGACGTGTTACTTCAACCACTCACATCGAAGCCAACCCGTAACGCTAATAACAGTGTCACAGTCGCTTCTACGCTATGTCACATCTATGAAACTCCCGCCCTGCGTCCTGATTGGCTGAACCATAAAGATCGGTTGCAGAAATCACTCTCAATGGAAGAGGTCCCAGATGGATGTGAGTGAAGCTAGGCGGAGTTATAGCGGAACGAAATTCATCTGGCTAGGGTCAGGTTATAGTTGTGTATCATCTGCTAAACAACAGGGGCCCCAGTACTGAGCCATGACGCACTCCATATTTTACCATAATCTGGGTAGATAGTTTATTATGGACCTGTACAAATTGTTGACGGTTAGGAAGGTATGATCTAAACCAAGCGAGTGCTGAGTCTGATGCCTATCAAATTTTCAAGCCTAAGTAGTATGTCATGGTCTATGGTGTCAAAGGCAGCGCTGAGGTCCAGAAGGACCAGTATTGATACAAGGCTAGGTTTTTTGAGGGAGGGCTTAATAACAGATGTCTTAAACGACTGCGGTACATGCCCTGATAGCATTGAATTATTTATAATCAAAAGCAAAACATTATCCAGGAAGGGAGAGCAGTCTTAAGAAGGTAGACTAGTTGTAGATTTTGATGAGGAAATTGTGGAGGTGAGATCTAATATGTTGTGTATATGTAAATGAATTAAATGTTGTTCGAGGTCTCATCTGTGATTCTGTTATGTTTTTGCTATCTTTCAGCAATGGAATGTGTATTTAATTAAACTGATTGGTTATTGATCTTATCTCTAATTGTTTGACATACAATCATAATACTGACATACAATCATACTGTTGAAAATAACTGTTTTGTGAACTTTATTCAACATAGCCAGTGATTTAGGCGAAATGTATGGTGTTAATTACAGTGAAATATACAATTTAAAAAAAATAGGGTTGAAACAGGTAAAAAAAAATGGAGACATAATTTTTCTCCATGTTCAATGACCTCTAAAGACAGTCCAACCACTCTCCAAAAATCAACATTTCAAACCCACAGAAACCATATAGGCCCCCTGACTATAGGGCCTACATTCCAAGTAAGCCTAGCCTGAAATTCCCTACGGTCTCAGCCCTTGCAAACCGCCCCCCTGTTAGACCCCGCCCACAGCGGACCAACAGCATTCAGTATTCAAATAGAAAGCCTGCGCGCCGCGTTGTTGTCTTCCAGTGCGTTGGAGATCCACCTGTGGAATAGTCTATGCTACAAAACCAGGAAATGTTTGAAACCGTACAGAGTTTTTGGTATAAACGATAGCTATTTCGTTTCAAATAAGTGACATCTAAAATATGGATTCAAGTAAGATACATCATGGAGGACGTCTACCTACTTTAAATGATTACTTGGCAGGCTTACCTGTTGAAAACGCGATCTCAGGTGGAAACTCGGTTCGTCAAGCTCCAGTGAAACGACAGGCGGTAAAGAGGCACCACCACAAACACAACCTAAAACACAGATACGAATTCTTGGAGACTCTCGGAAAAGGGACATATGGGAAAGTCAAGAAGGCAATCGAACGATCAGGAAGACTGGTGAGTAGATTAATTCAACTTTAAAACATCTTGGTACCTATCATTCTACACTGTAAAAACAGTTGTGCCTTGGCTCATGTATAGCCTACGGTAGGCCCAGTGTTTGTTCGGATAGCTTAGGCCTACATTTGGCACTGAGGTTTGGTATGAAGATAGGTTAGGAGGCTGGGCTACTATGTGCAACCTGTTCTTCCCCCCAATGAAACACAATGCTATCAAACATGATGGTAGCTTGTGGAAAAAGAGAAGCAAGATATAGTCTGATGCAGCTGAACTTATTGTTGTATAAGTGGCCTTTACCAATGGATTTACTTTAAAGTATCCTACGCCTGTCAGCAAAATGATATGACTCACTGAAACCTGGGAAACATGGCTTCTGACTGACAAACCGGTTAGAGTGGTGTTATGAACTATTTGTCCTTTGTCAACAACCAAAATAATCAAAGCATCCTGGTCGCACTGCTATGCCACCCATTAACCCTGAACAGACCAGTTTTAAGAGGTACTTAAAAGATACTTTGTTATTACTAAAAACAACATAATATTTTTTCTTAAGTATTGTTTTTACATATATTACATAAAATTGGAGCAGAGATTCAGTGGTTGTGTTTTTGTTCATTTCAGTAGGCCTACTATCACTTGTGAAATGACTGGTTAAAGGATAAAGGCTCCTGATGGTAGTAGCCTACAGTTAATTCTTGTCAAATGGGATCAGCCATAAAGGTGTGTAACGTTCAGGCTCCCTAGTGGAGATATTTTGAAGAGGTATTTTGCCCAGATACGTATAATATTTTTCAGAATGATTATTATTAGAATATTCCCCAGAATGTTTGGTAGATTGACAGGTTGTTTTGTGGGGAGCTTTTTCAGTGGTCACTGTTTTAAGCAACACAGCATAGCACACATTTGAAGTTGACCTACCAACCATACCATAGTCCAGAGCTATGATATGGTTTTGCAAAAAAATAAATTATTTGTTGAATTATCTTTTGCTGAAATAGTTGAAGTGAGAGTTTATGCTCATATGACATGTATTCCTTAAATACAACTTAATGTATGAGAAATAGGCTACTCTCTTCCGAAATGGGAATGCTTCATGTAATTTGTGCATATGCCCTCTTTTGGGGTTTTTTAAAATTTGATATGACAACACAAACTGTTTTTGTTTTTTTTGATGTTGGATGTTTTTTGTTTATTCTTCTCACTACAATGCATTGGGCTTTCTGCATATTGCAAAACCCGTTGGATTCATTAAATTAAGCCACAATTGGCAGCCATTGCAGAGCTTATACACTCTAAATTGTCTGATGTCTTCACTTTATACAGTACAAGTCTCCTGGAAAAATGCCCAAAGATTATTCACATTGGTGGGACACTGTTCTGTACATTATGGTCCAGTTCCCAATGCAGATCATTCAGGTTAAGTTTCACGTGCATGGGCAGGCCATTCCACGACAGGCAGCGCTCTTGTGAAACTGTCTGTTTCTTCATCAGAGATTATTTTACAGGGGCTGCAGCGTCAAGCTCAACAATATACTTAAAAAAAAAAAAGATTTTCACAGCTCCAAGGTAGCCTAGGTTTTGGGTCATTGTACTGGAAAGACTGGGACTAATAAGATGCTGACCAAAGCATGTGCCTTGGAACATCAACATTGGTGCTTCACATGTATTGGTGAGATTGCCTGAGCTGACAGCAAAGGTTAGGTGTCTTGTGTGACGGTGAGACGCTCCTCTTGAGAAGCAGCGCGTCCTGCTTTGACACTCCTTTTTCTTTTTGTTAGGTACAGCCTGTCCCTTATGTTCCAGGTGACAGTGCAAAGTGCACTGCACACCTTTGAGGGATTTGTCTTGTTTTACTTGTTCTCACATCACCAAAATTCAATTTCCCCCTGGAACACATAAAATCTAAATGAAAGTGTCAAACAAGTCTGACAAGAGTTATTACATTAGTTTTTTTGCCCTCATCGCAGTAATCCCATGCATGCAGATATGTGCATGGTGGCATTCACTGGCATCTTCATGACCGGGAGAATGATGTCAGCAGGTGACATCGAAACCAAATGGGACTTTTGTTTTGACTGTGGTAAGATAAACAAATTGCAGACAAATTTGCAGACAGACAGATCGCAAAGGCCTGTCATCTCACATAAGGGCCCTCACCATTTGCATAAGGTGAACACAAAGATTGAGGCAGATGAACTGCAATATGTTTCTGCCAGAGAGAGAACAACCACTCCCTTGTGCCTCGGCACACAAAGACTGGGGACCAAGGGCAAACCACAGATGATATTTCCCAATCTCTCAACATGTTCATGAAGATTTGTCTGTGTGTAATCAAAACCTGAATGGCATCCAATGTTCAGATGTAACACTACAATCAAGGGCACTAGGCCTTGGAAATGACTCCATTAGGAGGCTGTAGGATTATAAAAGGCTTTAGGAGGCTGTAAAATTTTGTTTTATTATTTTTAAGCTAGGTAAGAGAGAGAAAGAAGCATTCCCACATGTATGAAGCTGCTTTCCAGTCCCTCCTATGCCTACAAGAAGAAGAGGTATTTGTGTAATAACCAGCAATCCAGTGTCTGTCAAAATATGAATTCCAAAACCTGAAAGGCAGGAAATCTGTTCAGCATTACCCTCCTTGGGCTTCTGCAAAAACACCACCAGATCAAAGTCCCCCTACAGGAATTTACCTAGGCTTCCAAAGTCCAAAACATCCCAGAATAATGTGACTCAACAAAAATTTCGCTCACGGGCATCAAAAGTTCCTTGACTGGCACGCCAAGCCTGAACCACTTGTCAGTATCCCTTCATAACCTTGGATGTAGACCGTTTGACACAGACCTATAGGGGTCATATTCCTTCTATGTCTTTTCCTGGGAACCAGTCATTTGGTCTTGTAGATAGATAGCATCTGTGCTGTGATGGCATGCCAACTATCATGTGTTTGAAACAATTAATTATATTGTGTGCAGGAGCTGGTCCAAAATGGATTCACTTCAAAGTGTAATCATGACTGTCAAATCAGTCAAAGAGGTGTGGATGTATTTTGAAAACAATGCTTTGAAAAGTGTTTGTGTGGAGCTGTGACCTTTCGCTGGCAAATGCAGTCCTTCACCTCTTTCACTGTAAACAGGTATTGCTCAAGGAAAGAGAAACTGCTAAACTAAACAATGACCAACTCAAAGCACACATGACCCCAGGGCTCTCCCACCACTAGTCACCCAGTTTCCTTGATTTTTCTTTCTGAAGAATAGGATTTAATTAGCTCGGTGACGTTTTTAGTAAATTTGTCAGGTGTCAGGTGAAATAGAAAGTTAAGCAGGAGAGTTGGGCAAGCCATCCTGTTAAAATAAACACAGAAAGCCATTATGCTCAGCGCACGTGCCAGTGTTTCTAAATTTATCAAAGAGTGTTTGTTCACATGCATGCCAGAGTGTGTTGAGAAGTTTTGGGTAAACACCCATAGCCGTGTGTTTTGTTTCTGGTGGACATGTTTTGTGGGCCTGAACTCACAACACAAGAGATGAAATTGGGAATTCCCCTTCCAGAAGCTTCCGTACAGGTGGAAGATAAGGGAACGTTGATGGGTTTTGGCCTGCATATATGCAGGTGAAAGCACTATGAATAGCTGCTGACATCATGCTAGGCATAATGGCCCAAGTGAGGGATGGCAAAGTAATTTTAGATCAACGCCCATTTTTGTCTTGCGTAGGTCACAGTGATGTATGGCATTTCTATTGTACTGACACTGTTCTTCCATTACGAGGAAACCCTATCCATTATGAGGAAACCCTATAACTTTCCCTGCGTAATGGTGAGGGTGTCATGTGTATTCTTACAGGAAGCACCTCTTCCAGCGTGTTCCGTCTTCCTACTCCACAATAGCTGTTAACAGGGAATCAAATTCTTGAACAAGCTGTCCCTTGCCCCCCAGGTGCGGGCCCTTTATCTTTGCATCTACCCTAGTGCAACTTCCCAGACAGTTGACGTGACGCACACACCATTCTGTCAGACAGACATGAGTCAAAGAAAGGAGAGTGCTACCGCCGCATGTGTCTGTATAGAATGCGTCATGGCCTGTTATTTTGGGGCCAGAGGTCTTCAGTGGTCCCAGTTTGTACTGTGTGTGTGTGTGTGTGTGTGTGTGTGTGTGTGAGCCATTTGTTAATCCTGCAAAATGCCAGACTGCACTCTCATCCCATGGGTGTCCTGTGTCCACACACACACACAAACACACTCAGTCACAGAGCTGTGAGGAATGTCAGACATGTGTGTGTCATTTTCTGCACAAACAGTCTTGGCCACACACACACACACAGGCACACACAACACAAAGGCTGACAGAGATTCAAATCCATGCCTGAGCACCTACACATGTACAGAAAAACAAGTGATTACAGACAAGCAAGTAAGTACAGTACATCTACACAACATGTCATCCTTTCACTCGCACAGAACCTGCCAGACATGTGGACTTGCACACCTTCACACTGTTGAGTGTCCTCCATACATCTGTGCGGTAACAAGCATCCTGTCACACTCCAGTTCATGTTCATCCACACAAACAGACCCCCCCTCCCTCCTCCTCACACCCAAACAAACAGCCATGCATTCAAATTCAAATTTTAATTCAATTAATTATATGGGCCTCTTCTGACGTAACAGTCAACAATGCAGCATTGACCATGGAATGTGCCTGTGTCCTGACATAGGAGTCGTTACAACCCCCCATCCACACCCACACACCCAGCTAGGTTATCCAGTTGCCCCTAGGGTTTAAGAGAGAAGTAAGGTCCATTTCAGTACAATTGTTTGTGGAAGGAAAAAAAGTTCCGATAGGTTGGAGAGTTGAGAAGTGTTTCCTCATATCAAGTTTTTTTTTTTTTGTCCTTCAACGGTAAACCTTTTTTGGTGGAGTAGCGTCAAACTTGTGTGTATTGAGCTGTGTTTTGTGCTCATAATCTCTCGTGCGTCACAATGATCAGTTCTTCCTGAAGTGAAAATTAAAACGGACCAACCCATGACAAAGCATGTCTTACACAATAGATGTATAAACTGGACATAGACAACGTCTAAGGTTGGTCTCTGTTCATCTGGCTTTGTTTAGTTATTACCACTTGTAAACAGTGAGTTGATCCATTGTACTCTTGCCCTTTTTCAAAATGTCAAATTTTTAAAATCTTCTTTCTTTCTTTCTTTCTTTCTTTCTTTCTTTCTTTCTTTCTTTCTTTCTTTCTTTCTTTCTTTCTTTCTTTCTCTTTCTCTCTCTCTCTCTCTCTCCCTCTCCCTCTCCCTCTCTCTCTTGTATGGAACATTCAGTGTTATTAGCAGGATATTGTCAAGTCCTAATTGTTGTATAAAGTCTTGGTTATTTAAATATTTACTTTTATTTCCTTTTGAAAGGTGGCCATCAAGTCCATCCGGAAGGACAAGATCAAGGATGAGCAGGACCTGGTCCACATTCGCAGGGAGATTGAGATCATGTCCTCTCTCAATCACCCCCACATCATCACCATATATGAAGGTAGGTCCAGTTTGTCCACAATGAGTCACAATTGTGGTTAATATTGTATTTACAATCATTGTCCATTTGTCCATTGTCCAAAATGCGTCTTGGCCTGAGTCGCCAAACCCTGTGCTCAGTTGGTTGGGTGTTATCGTTGAGCCTCTGAAGTGAGTCACTTCTCCGAAAGGGGTGTCTGCTGGCCCTTCTTGTCACGCAAGGCTCATTGTCTGGCTGTGACCCACTCCGGGTTATGTAAGCAGCAGCACCCCCAACCCCCCCTCCTTCCTTTTACAGTCAGCACAGTGGGTACCCCCTGATCCCTTCTGTCATTTTAATCTCTCTCTGTGTGTGTGTGTGTGTGTGTGTGTGTGGGACAGTGTTTGAGAATAAGGACAAGATTGTGATTGTGATGGAGTACGCCAGCCGAGGCGACCTGTACGACTACCTCAGCCAGAGACAGAAGATCGGCGAGGGCGAGGCCAGGCACCTCTTCAGGCAGATCGTTTCTGCGGTGCACTACTGCCACAGGGTGAGTCTTCCCACGATAGAGTCTCACACACATAGGAGGTACTCATGAGAATGAGTTTATTTTTCCGTGTGGCTTGGTAAAAGCAGTATATGACTCCAAAACGTGCTTTCATGAAGATATATCTGCATGTACATATAACAGTTTCAGAGGTTCATAACACATAGAGCTTCTACATCTAGCATACATGGGACACGTACATATACAAACATACCTGATTAATAGGCATGGCCCCCTATTTTATACGCACACACAAAATTTCAGACTCTCTTTGTGGATGTACCCCTCAAATTATTGAGCAGGAGGACTCGGAGCAGGAAGTCACCACGGTCACCCATGCATCATCTTTTTCTCTCTTCCTCTTATCCCGATCCATAACTCTCTCCTTTTCTTTTTCCTTTTGCTGTTGCTCTCATGTACTCTCTCTCTCTCCCTCTCTCTCTCCCCCCTCCTTTCGTCTCTCGCTCCCTCTCTCCACTGCTCACACGCATCTAGTGCCTGGGCCACCGCTTACATAACCCCAATTTGGTGGGTGCTACAAACAAGGTGCAATGAGGCGTTGGGCTTGTATCGCGCCAGCGTCAAGGTCAGAGGCCAGCAGTCTGACCTTTCACTCCATCTCGTTCTTTTTTACTCTCTCTGTCCATCAAACACACCCGCTAATGAGTGAGCAGGAACGAGCAGACACTGAATGTCCTGACCGTGTCCTCGCTGCCATCCTCTTTGTGCCAGAGTGCTGACTATGGACAGGCCGGCTATTGTCTTGTACAAGCCATAGGCTGTAACTGTAAACGGTCTCTCGGCCTGTGGGGATCTTACCACTTAATGTATAAGCCGTCCACAGCTGTTCTGCCACCCACACCACCTCTTAGAGTTATTTTAGCTGGCTGGGCAGAGTGAGCCTCATTTAGTTGACCGTAACCTGGGTCAAGGCCATCTTAAAAAGACCCACTGCCCTTCAATTGCATAGTATGTCAACTCTACACTCAAAGCAAATTAAGAAGTCCTGCATCTTCTGTAGAATCTATGCCAACACACATACTTAGACACACGTATGAACACAAAAACACACTCACACACATGCTAAACTTAAAAAATAAACATTTTATACACATTTTTCCTTAATGAGTGGCAGTAAAAGAGCTGCCCAAGGATAAGTGACCTGCATTTTTTTTATTTTTTTTTAAACTGTGCTAAATTAGATCTGTTGCTGTTCTGTGCCTCTCCAACGGGAGGCATGCCCTCCTACAGGGTGGAGGACAATGGAACATAGCTGGCATTCCAGAACAATCCTCTGGTTCTGAGCTGGCCTGCTCTGTTGTTTTGAATTCCCATCTTTAAAGAGAGAGGGAGAAAAGCTCTAAGGCCTGTCTAGTCTGATAAGAGAATTCCGAGTAAAATGTAAGAAGAAAGCCTTTATTTTCACAGGCTGGTGAAGCCGGCTAAAACAAACTAATTTAGGACAAACAAAGCTGAAGCCTTTCCAAAAGGAAAACATTTCAGATGAGATGAGACATGGTCCTGAACTAACGAGTGGCTTAAGTGCTAATCCGTTGGTCATAACTGCATTCCTGGTGGCATTTAAGCATGTGGTGGGATTTGGAGACCCTGTCGACTGAAGTTTCGTATTGATTTTACCTTGCAGAATGGGATAGTGCATCGTGACCTGAAGCTTGAGAACATTCTCCTGGATGGTGACTGCAACATTAAGGTAAGACGAGAGAGAGGCTGAACACCTTCCTGAGATTTGCCTATTCTGTTGCACCTTCTGAGCTCTTGAGACATCTTCTGGGCTCTTCCTACAGCTCAATATAGTCATGGGTTTCATCAGGTCCCTTTCCACAGGTGTATAAAATCAAGCACCTTAATTATCAATGCAGACTGCATGGTGCTTGATTAATACACCTGTGGAAAGGGACCTGATGAAACCCATGAATAGTTTTGGTCCCTCCAGACCCTTTTCATGAGTAGTTTTGCTTTTAATTGCTTATTTGTATGTTTCTTAGCTCTTGCTTTCAATTCCAATCATTTATTTACTGTATTAATCATTTACTTTATTGATCCCAATAAAATCCCATGCACTGTAAAAATAGCTTTCACATACATGTTTTTATCTTTGCTCCTCTGACAGAAACCTATACCCCATTGTAAAACAAATACCTACAAACAGTTTATTGACTTGAGGAATTTTTAATGCTCTCACTTTATCATACTGGTCACAGTTTGAAAGTGCATATGACGTTGTTTCCCACAGATAGCAGATTTCGGGTTGTCTAACCTGTACCATGGAGACGAATACCTGCAGACGTTCTGTGGAAGCCCTTTGTATGCCTCCCCAGAAATTGTGAATGGCCGGCCTTACAAGGGCCCTGAGGTGGACAGTTGGTCACTGGGCGTCCTGCTCTACACGCTGGTACACGGGGCCATGCCATTCGATGGGCACGATCACCGCAGCCTGGTGCAGCAGATCAGCACTGGGGAGTACCGCAAGCCCACCAAGCCATCCGGTGAGTCGCAGTACCATTCTTTAGCCCTTGTGGTGTCCGTTGTTGTTTTGCAGCTTTGGAAAGAGCTGTCCCATTTAGAGTTAGGATGACTGCAACCTGCTGGAACTTAAAGAAGTCACTGATGGATAGATTTCTATAAGGTTTGTTTAGACATTCATTATGTGATAATGGAGAAGAGGAATGTATTCAGTAAGCCTGAGTGTCAAGAGGGTAACAGACTTCCCCTTAGGGGAATTGGGATACTATTTCTTTAGAGTCCTGAAGAAAACAGAGGTGTCTGGATCCCCATTGTCAAAAGTGCTATTGTATTGTAATTCTGAATTGAGTGGAATTGTATTACAGTCCTATTGACCACAGACGTGAACGCTTTGTGTGTCCAGATGCCTGTGGTCTGATCCGCTGGATGCTGATGGTAAACCCAGAGCGCAGGGCCACACTGGAGGAAATCGCTCGCCACTGGTGGCTCAACTGGGGCTACCAGCGGCCCCTGCTGGTCGAGAGCGAGACAGCAGCCAGCAGCACCGCTGGCTCCACCAGCACAGCCCCTGGTGCTGGGGCTACCATGGTAGCGACACCGCAGATTCAACCCGCGGGGACCACTCGAATTGCCGATTGGCTACGACGCACCTCACGGCCTTTGCTGGAGAGCAGCTCCAAGGTGCGCTGCTTGCTGCGGTCCCATGGTGGTGGTGGTGGTGGAGGAGGAGGAGGAGGAGGCGGCGGGGGTGGTGAGATGGTGCGCCAGCGATCTATACGGAGATCTCGCAAGGAGAACAACGTCTCCCAGAGCATGCAAGACGGACAGGCGGCCCGCCCCCACAAGGGCATCCTGAAAAAGCGAGGCAGCCTGAAGCAGAAGCCCCCCAACGACGCCCAGCCCTCTGCCCCGGAGGAGCACCGTCCATCCGCCACCACCACCCCTTTCAGCTTTTCCACCTCCAATGCTCCCCCTGCACCCGCCAACGAGCCGCTTCCACGCAAGGGTATCCTGAAGAAGCCCTTGGAGAGGGAGTCGGGCTATTACTCTTCTTCCTCCTCCTCCTCGCCGGAGAGCAGCGATTCGGCTCAGCCCCCGCTCTGCCCCTCTGACCCGCCGCGCCGCAAGGGCATCCTGAAGCGCAACGGCAAGTTCTCGTCAGGCGGGCTGCAGGAGTTCGGCTCACTGGACCAGCTAGCCGCATCCTTGCCACAAGGGGTCGCCAGAGTGTGCCCCAGCGGGGCTGTGAGCGAGGACAGCATCCTCTCATCCGAATCCTTCGACCGGCTGGACTTGCCCGACCGCGAGACGCCCACCGCGCCCATGGAGAAACCGACGGCGGCCGCCCGCAGCATGAGGGGCTGCGTGTCTGCAGACAACCTGCTGGAGCTCCGGGAGGACTGTGGCATGAAGGGACCAGGCCACAGGCGCCTACACAGCCCTATGGACATGGCCTGCTATCAGGCCCCCGGTGTGGCCGACAGCGCATTCTCCATCTCGGACTGTCAGAATGTGACTGCAGCCTACAGGCAGGCAGTAGGCACCGCCACTGCAGCTAGCTGAGGCTAACCAGGGGAGCCACGGGCGTGGTTGATTTTTACATTTCAGTGAATGTCAAGCAGGGCATTGGTGAACTGGTGAGGTAAAACCCTGTGGTTTTAGGGAACTTGTCAAAGAGTGACTACTGGCTAGTGCAGGTCAGGGTTCATGAGAATGTGTGAGACTGATGAGCGAAAAGGTGAAAATGTGTAAAGACCAGTACATATCAACATGGTGAGACTGGCCAGTCACTGTAAAGAATGTTTGGTTTGTGTTTTCTTACTAACCAAATGAAGACCTGCATAAGTAGTGTTAAATGTCAGGGAATGGGAGACTCTTAGGATAAACTAGTCTTTTATATACATTTTAATTTGTAAGGGACTGGGGAAAAAAAGTCACAAACTGCATACTATGTGTGTTTAAAGAGAAATCAGGTAAGTTTTAAAATGTCATCTCTGAAAAAAACTCATTGTGTACTAGTTTTATTTCACATTTCCAGATAACATTATTTTTGATTTTGTTTAGCTTTTTTCATTTGTTGTATACAAATTAAAATTGTACATCATTGCCAAAGATTGAGTTTGTTGAAAACTAAGACTGATACTGGTGAACAGTACTAAAGGGCCAGTGTTTCTACTGAAATTAAACCTTTGGTTTACAAACTGCCAATTCAGCAGGAGCCGTTCCAGAGAAAGTGGCAGGTTTCTGTAATGTCATTAATCGATGACTGAGTCAGAAGATCACCATTGTAAATCATTTGTTATGATAAGGGGCAACTGGTTTCTGTAGAACAAGAAGGTGAGCTTTGGTCTTGCTTGTTTGCGTTACCAGTGCGTTAATATTTCACTTTTACAGCCGGCTCCTAAAAGGTCTAGACTGATCTTCAACTGGAATTTGCATTGCTTTATGGTGAAGGGCAGAGTGTTTCTTTTTCCATGATGGCAGATGGGCAGTGAGGGATTTTATGACCAGCTCATGAGAGTAAGAATAATAATCAGAGTGATAAGTTCAGCTGCTGTTTTTATTTGAACTCATTGTGGAGAGGGGGCACCTTGACTTTACAGCTGAAGTTCAATTCCATGTTGGTTGCATCCTGAATGAGTTTTAGAGTTATTACCCACTGCATTTGAACACGTCAACTACTCTGGCCTTTTGTATAAAAGTTACTTCCACCAGTGTTACTTTTTTGTTGCATTAAATGTCTACTATGTTTTGACATTTCCACACAGAATGTTATGAGTTGTCATGGTATAAGAGGTTGTGTTTGAAAATACTTTTCATTTTTTCCCAAAGGACTTAATTTATATTTTGTACCAACATGTGTGCCATCAGTGACTTGAATGTGTGTCAATAAAAAAAAAACATGATTCAACAAAAGTTTGATCAGCTTCTTTTGTATCCTAGTTTACAGTGCTAATGGAACTCACCAGACTTATCTTTTCCTTATCCAGATTTTGGTGATATGCCATATCAAATTCAGGCCGCACACCACTGACCACATTTAATAAGTGCTATTAAAAAAAGCTGACATTTACTATGATTACCTTACCTATGTAAGCTATTCTGTGAGGATAATGTGTAAGTCTTCTCATGAGGTTAAGTTACTGTTTGTATTCTAGATTCCTCCTAGTTCATATAAAAATGAAAACAGGCATGTCTCAGAAAAAGAAGTACGGTGATTTTATGGCTGTTTTATTTTACTTGAATTTCCCCTGGGGATCAATAAAGTATCTATCTATCTATTTATCTACTTTCATCTTGCGCATGAAAAAAACTGCCAACCTGGTTTCTGCTTCAGTTGGCATTACTTTTAATGAATCTCAAACAAATCAGCCATCAGCTCTATGACAAGAGCCCAAGACAGAACTCTAAAAGTTACAGAACACACCTTTATCCCAAAGGAAGCGATTCAAACAGGAAATTCATTTGGATACATTTTATTACATATATATAATGACAGAGCAAACATAGAAGAGCAGCATTTCAGAAAGAATTCATGTACTTTTGAAAGATCAAATGTTTACCAAGAGCACAGGCTGAAACACAATACAAATATTTGCCTTCAGTGAAGACCATCTGCTACAGAGAACATGTTCACACGGATCACACTTCCCAGACATGTTTTCTAATGTGCATACAGTAATGTGCAGCCATTGAAGAACAACTATCTAATGTGAAGCTACAAAGAAGTGAACTGGTACACATAAAAAGTAAAACCTGTTGGTAAAACTATAGTAAACTAAAATCACAAACTGATTTAAAGTTATCTAAAGGAACAGGAAATTAACTCCTCAATGTCTCAATTCTTATTCATAGGCTCCTGCTTTTGTACTGTTTTTCATAAATATCTCATAGTTATTAGTCCCTCCACTGTGTGCAACTCCACTTACTATGGCTGACAAACACGTCACTTGAAGTGCATCAGAGACCCAAAGATGTAATGACAAAACTCTCCGTGGTGGACATTACAGATCTAACCCAGTGAAGACAGCTTGACATCCTGTATGTCTGTAGGCGTGTTGCTGACCTCTGAGTTAGGAGAGTTGGCTCGAGACTTCACCTCAGCTGTGGTGGGCAAGCTAAGGTCCAAAACAACTTCTAGCTGATTAAAACAGCTGCAGAGTGCATTCTGAATAAGAGGTGTAAAAAAGGAAAATAAAATGCAACTAAAACTGGCAAATGAACGAATACAAAATGTTAGATTTAATGCTTGATAGCTGTGATCAATAGTTAGATATAACACCCTCCAGAATTATTGGTACCTCTGCTAAAGTTAACTAAAAACCGGTATAAAAAATAATCTGTTGGTGATTTATTGTCATCTCACAATGAAAAACATAGGGAAACCTTGGAAATCCAACCTTAAAGGGAAGCAAATTTATTTTGAGAAAAAGGAAAATCTCATAGAGAAATAATTATTATTTTTTTTTTTTTTTTTTTTTTTTGCAAACATCATTGACATTACAGAAAATGCAACACTACGACATGCACATTGACTTGGCTTCCACAAACATAACAACATAACATTAATAACAGAAAGGCTAAGGATGATTTGCGTCCAGGATGATTACAGATATGATTATCAGGGATGAAATTGATGACCGGAATGAAAAAGAAGGGGGATGGGATGGTAGCTCTACAGTGTGAATGAGGTGGTGTTGGGATGGGGTGGGGATGGGGGTGAGGGGTAGTGAGTATGTGAGGATGTATGTGTGTGTGTGTGTGTGTGCGATATGTATAAGGCTGGCTTTGCTGTTGGGCCAGGAGGAGAGAAGCTGGAACATAGAGAAGGAGGGTTTCAGAGGAGAGGAGTTGTAATTATTCTATTAATGATAAGTATAATAATAGGAATAACTGATTGCCTGGTT
Organism: Alosa alosa; assembly: GCF_017589495.1. Taxonomy (NCBI): domain Eukaryota; kingdom Metazoa; phylum Chordata; class Actinopteri; order Clupeiformes; family Clupeidae; genus Alosa; species Alosa alosa. The sequence goes on from NC_063198.1 coordinate 22,009,744, forward strand.
GATTGCCTGACTGATTGCCAACCTGGGCACCCATTAATGGCCACAGTTCCACCCAGCCCCTGCAGTTATACTGCGACGAGCTGACAGAGGGGAGGACCTGTGTGCCACCCATCGCCCCAGGCCCCCAGCATATGCACACATCCCCCACTACCACGACCAACCACACCTCGCCCCCAGACCTTCACCCAACACGCCACTCTTGACCTAAATATGTACAGTATGTGAATGGCTAGGTTGAGGGGTCTATCTAGAGTGTAGCATTAAAAGAAGTGGGCATGCATGGTGAATATCTGTCAGGATTTCCCCATGCACACCACACTTACCCTGTGTAAGATGTATGCCTCCTCAATGTGTGCATTAAAATAAGTGAGGCATGCAGATAGACACCTGATGAGGCATCTACCTGCACTCCACTCTTACCCTAGCCTGTTTTGTAGTTTTTGTTTATGTATGTCACCTAACATGTAGTCGCGATTAAAAGAGAGTAAAAGCGTGCTGTGTGCTTCCAGGACAAGGCGCGGTGCATGAGCGCATGAGGAGGGTGCACACCGGGGCCCAGGGCCAATAGATAACCCACAGGACCCAACCAATGCCAAAACCACACAGCGACCCGCCAGGACCGAAGTCTCCCAAGCCATCCAATGGGGCCCCGCAGAATAACGATGGGAGAGGCAGAGAGAAAGAGTGAAATTAGTAAAGTTATGTAAATAAAAGGGGGAGGGAAAGAAGGGGATGCTATTTATATTACTAATAATAATAATAATAATAATAATAATAATAATAACAATAATAGTTCCAGCTACCCTCCCCTGCCTAGTGTTCATGATATGTGTATCTGTTGATGAAGTGTGTTATGATCGTGTGGAGATGGAACTCAGGCAAAGAGGGTCAGGACTGTAAGTAGGTGATAAAGGGGTACCAAGGAGAGGTTGTATCCTGATTAAGTTTGTAGTTGATAGGTTTTCTAATGATATATAGTCTGTTAACAAGTTTTTCCAATGAGTGATGTGAGCTTTTTTCTTAGATTTCCAGTTCATGAGGATTGTTTTCTTGGCGATAGTCAGCGCTACCAGCAGTGTTTTATTGCAGGAGTTGCTTAAATTGACTGTGGATGTATCACCAAGTATGCATAAGGAAGGGGATGCTGGGATGTGACAGCCAAAGATGGAAGAGAGAGATTTTGTGACACTCACCCAGAAGTGGTTGATTGGAGTGCAATGCCAAACCGCATGAATGTATGTATCTGGGTTATTTTGTGTGCAATGAGTGCAAAGATCCTGTTTCAAACCCCATTTTAGCCAATTTATGTGCAGTGAAGTGGAATCTGTGAAGAACCTTGTATTGTATTAGTTGTAGATTACTATTCTTTGTCATGAGGTAGATGTTTTTGCACATTTTGGTCCAGAAGTCGGCACCGGGAGTAATTGATAAGTCTGATTCTCATTTGTGATATGGCAGGCCAATTGTTTTTATAAATAAATATTTTTAACAAACACGTCACTCATAATTATTGGCACCCCTGCTTGTAATACCTTTTTAAGCCTCCCTTTGCCAATAACAGCTTGTAATATTCTTCTATGACAACCCATAAAGTTGAAGAATACAAAGCAAGGGATTTAAGACCGTTCGTCTTTACAAAATCTCCCCAGATCGTCCAGATTCCTAGGTCCACACTTATGCATTATCCTCTTTGACTCACCCCACTGTTTTTCTATGGAGTTTAGATCAGGGGACTGAGATGGCAATGGCCGAAGCTTGATTTTGTGTTCAGTAAACCATATTTGTTTTGATCTGGATGTTTGCTTTGGTTCATTGACCTGACAAATGGTCCAGTCATGACCAACTTTTAGTGTCTTGGCAGAGATTGACAGATTTCCTTTGAAAATGTTCAGGTTTTTCCTGCACCTTAATTAGGTTCCCAAGGCCTTTGGGAATAAAAACAGCCCCACAATAGCACAGCCCCTCCACCATAATTCTCATTAGGCATGGGGTTCTTTTCAGTATAGTCATTCTTCTATGTATGCCAAACACACCTAAAGTGTTTCTAGCCAAAGAGCGCAATTTTCATTTCATCTGACAATAGACCACACTTCCAGACAAAGTCACTGTACCATTTAGCAACTCCTGCCGTTTACATTTGTAATTAAATGACTGGACAGGCTTTTACCTGGCATGCCCTCTAAATAATCTATTAGCAGTGAGGTCACTTTTGAATATTTTTTGGGGGACTTGGTGACCCCAAGATAATACCTTTTTATGTAGATCTCCAACAGTGGTTCCTATGGAATGTTTTGCCTATCTTACCATCCTCCAAACTGTATGTGGGGGCAAGATAACCTTGGGTCTTTGTCCAAGCATGTTTGTCACATTTCCAGATTATTAGAACCTTCTAATCATTATTTTAACTGTAAATATAGGCATTTTCAACAAAGTACTTAGTTTTCATAGACATTCTCTGACTTACAAATGTCAACACACTTTCCTTTTATTTAAGTTTAGTGTGTTATCTTGTCTTTCCGATGTTGAATAATGACTAGAGGATTTAGCCTCTGTGTGACTATTTTCATACCATAGTGAAAAAGAGTCATAACTACTGAAAGTTGAAAGTTCACAGACACTCTCATTAACTTAAATAAATTGAAATTAGATAGGAAAATGCTTCAGGGGTTCCAATAATTGTGAGCAACATTTGTTTTTGTTAAAAATATTTATTTCTTGATAAAATGTTTCCTTTTTCTCAAAATAAATTTGCTTCCCTTCAAGGTTGGATTTTTCCTATTTGTTTTCATTGTGAGATAATAATAAATCACCAACAGATTATTTTTTATACCGGTTTTTAGTCAACTTTAGCAGAGGTGCCAATAATTCTGGAGGGTACTGTACATAGAGAGAAAGATATACTTTATACTGTAAACAAACATTTACTTGCCAAGGTTCTCTCTCACTAAAGCCCATTCCCTTACCAGATCTGTGTCTAAGGTGTTGGCCAGCAGCTGCAGAAGAGTGTCACAAGACAGGCCACCACTCAAGAGCTTCAGCCTCCGAACAGCAGATGCAACACAGGCACAAGCGATTACAGAGGGCAAAAAGACTGAAAACTTTAACTCTGAAAACAAGATGAAAGACACATATTCAGTACACTTACTCACTGTTTATGAAAGCCATAAAGTGCATCACTGTGTCTGAGACACGAAGGTTAACCATAATTCTGTGCTGAGGATAAGAGTAGAGGGCAACCATAGATGACATCAGTGTTACTAAGGGGTAATTAGCCTCTACTGAAAGGTTGCTGAGCACTACAGAGAAGGAAAATCTTGCAAGTGTCTATTCACCTTCACTAGATAAAAGGAACAGCTAAAAAGCTAAGGCTTTCCCACAGCCCAATGACCCACTCCCTGCCTTTAGGCTGTATGCAAGGAACGCCTTCAGACAAAAGAGCCAGCCACAGACAGCAGACAGCCAAATGGACCTGTCTGACAGATTGTGTGACAGCACATCTAATACTTATGTGGCTGAAGCACTGTTGCCAGCGCAGCCTCCAGCTAACTGCAGGGACTTGTGGGAAAAGAGAGCTGCAGACAGGAGCCTTTCATGGCACACAATGCAGGATTACCATGACCCAGCATGAAAAAGAATGCGCTGACATCTCACAATATGGCTGCCACATGCCCGTTATTCTTTTCTGACAGGGTGGGAAACATCATTGCATTTTTTTCACCCACTTTTTTCTAATGCGATATCCTCACTGCCCATGGGGCTGTACTCTCATTACTGTTTTAACAGGGTGTTTCAATGGTATGCTTAAAGGCAGATAGTTGTTTCCCCCTGCCTGGTACAAGTGAGTACTGTTGGCGACAGGATGATACCCTACCTGTTGCAGCAAGAGCAATGTAAGAGTGAGTATGCTTGCGTAGAGCATGGAGGTCATGCGGAATGATGGGCAAACCTGCCAGAATAGGCTCCAGGAAATCAGAGGGCAAAACTATGGCAAGATTCCAGTTCAGCCTGGATACCAAAATCATCTCCCAGTGCTGTTAAAAACAAGTAATACCTGTAAACACCTCAACACTACATAACTTAAACTACATCACTTGTGGGAGCCATGGTTAGGTTTAACAATACTTTGGAAAACATTATAGTAGATTAACATTAAGTATGTTTTATCTTTGGCAAACTTTACCAGGAGGTGAGGGATTGACACAGCATTGTCAGTATAGATGCAAAGCTTGGATGCACTTAGTGGAACAGTTTCTCTGAGTTTAGAGGCCACAAACATACAGACGGTCCCGAGAAGCTGTAGGTGGCCCCTTTCAATGGGATAGCGCATCAGATAGCGGTCCAGGTAGTTAATTGCCAGTGGGAATACTTCCTCTTCACACTTCTGCTCCTCACAAACCTGTGTGTGGGGGTATATACCGAAAACCACAGAAGGAAATAGGGGAACTTTCTTTAAACATAACACACTATTATGTGAACTGAATTTTGTTCTAAACACTGAGTTTAGTTCTAAACGTCCATAAAGCAGCAACATTTTAAAATATCTGCACATTCTTGTTAGCAGCTATCAAATGAGTGGTAACGTTACAGCTTACAGCTAGGTTAACGTGTAACCGCAGCTAATGTCCTCAAAACTATAATTAGCAGATTATTTTGTTCCATAGGCCTACCTGCAACATCCACACCGCCAATATTCGTCGCATATAAGGTTGGATGTCCGTTTGAACAGAGCCGAAGAAAGTATCTGATGTCTGGCTGAGCTTTTCTAATATAAGAAGATTTCTCCAAATTCGGTGATCCCTTGTCAAAACAGGGTCGCAGGAGGCGCGTATGTAGGGGTTGTTGGGATCTGATGCGTTGGCAGAGGTCGAATCAAATCCTCCATTTTCGTAGCACATTAACTCCATTAGACTTCAATGTTTAACGTTAATCTTAAACGAATAAATCAAATGGTGAAATGTTTAACCTTGTACCAACATTAGCAAGCTACATTGCCCGCTAATCACTTGCTAACAGAGCCGCGCCATAACCTTTGAGCAAGTCAGACAAATATTCGCCGTCGACGTAGTAAGAAAACCCTAAATCGTCTTGTAGGGTTAGTAATTGTTTTTTTCGTCGTCTGTTATTTAACCACTTACTTTACTTTGGCGAATAACACTAAAATATACACCACACCACTCAAGGCAGGCTAGAATTTTACTGGTCCTCGTGCCCTTCAACTTTTCTCAGCAGTCGCATGGGCAGCGTTCCATGGTGTTTCTTTACGTTCCATTACAATTTAAAGCAGAATTACCAATGAAATATTACACATTAATACAAGTATGGCATCTTCTAATAGTAATAATATTCTAGTAGGTCAAGCAACATTGAGTAAAGGGTCATGTTGTCATTTATTCTTCACTCTATTATTGGTAACAGGGCAGAAGGCAGAAGCAGTTTCACACAGACGGCAACTGGTCTTCAACTGACTGATATGACTACATATTGTCCTCTTTTGACCTCAATGAAAGGCACTTAAAAATGCAAACCCTATTCATATTGACCAGTGGCGAGTGTGAAGTTCCTCCCTGCATATGATAATGTATAATCATACATATCCATGCACAATAACTCATATTCTCCAACACATTTCTCCAACTTGCAGTCAAGCAGACTGTTGAACTCAATTACAGGAAGAGGTTGATGAAAGAAAAACACAAGAACAAACATGTTCAGTCCATGGCCATGACAGGCATGGCAGTCTCTTGGTCACGTGACTCAGAGTTTTGGAGCTCTCGCCGGATCTCAGGTGTTATCTGCGGGTGTGTCTTCACTTTCAGCAGCTCCAGCAGTGCTGCCTTCTGCTCGGAGGCCAGGTCAGCCTTGTAGCGCTGAGCGAGCGTGAGCAAGCTCTGATGCCACAATACAGGAAGTTCCCTCTTGTCATTGCGGAATGAGAGGAAGTGGGCCACCAGGGCGTCCAGAACACGGAAGGGCAGTGCGTACTTCTTATCCAGCATCAGGCGCAGGAAGATGCTGTTGGCGCCATTGTATTCCATCTCAGCCAGCTTTAGCATGGCAGCACTTCAAGAAAGATAGAATGAGTCAATGAATGGATACAGTGGAAATATTCATTGGTTGCCAAGCACTTCTTAGATAACGTCTTGGTTTTAAATCTAGTCTAGTTTTACTAATACGCATGGCTAGTGCAAGTTGTAGACAAGCAAAAAAACAAACAAATAAATGATAACATTCTGCATCTATTCAATGGATTAAAGTACTGTGCTTTCTTATTGCTTGATTTTCAATTCAAGATTGCAAAATGTATTGTAAAAATGTAAACATCTAAAACATTATTGTAAAATGACACTGAACAGGCCATACCTGGTGTACAAGACTGGGATGGAACATTTGGTGACGATACTGCCAATGATGATGGCCTCTCTCAAAGTGCAGGTTCCAGATTCACACAATGGGATCAATATACCTGGGGAAAGACAGAACCGTGGTTTGACATTGACACACCATTGTAATATTTATAAGTTGGGTAGAGAGCAATGCTGCCACCGTGTGGTTTGTATTGTACTCTACCCACAGCTGAGTGAATTGGTTGTTGCAATCCAGATCAGTTGCAGTGGTTTGTGTATAGGGTCTCACCTTTAAACCATGCTCCAGGTTTAAAGAGGGCCTTCTTGAGGGCACTGTAGAGGTGGAAGTTTAGTCGTTTATATTCAGCAATGTCATCTCGTACTCGAGGCAATAGCACCAAGTTGTAAAAGCGCTGGGCCATTCGTTCTTTCAGATTAGAGGAAAATATCCTGCAGAAGACAAAAACAATATTACCTCTTAAAACATATGCAATGACTCCAGGACTAGAAAAAAAGCAATCTATGCCTTACTACCTAATGTAATTTTTGAAGTGAATGTACTAAAAAAGCAGTACAGAGTCTGTGTCGAAATCTAGTGCTTTGTTTGACCATATACACCATGACGGGGTATATACAGAAATCCTGAAGTATCCTGAATACCCTTAAATACCTTTTTTAATACCTTCACAAAAGAATGTAAAACTTCACCACAGTGATTTTCATCGGTGAAACCTTTCTTAGCCAAATTTGAAGCAGTTAGTTTAACATATTGATCAGGGGGTATGAAATTAATTGATTTTGAATTTCAGTTCATACCCATCTGATTCTATTCAATCAGATTCTATCCTATTTGTAGAGACCTCTGAAGTTCCCCTACAAAAAAAACTGTCATGTTTGCCCATATGAGTAGATCTGGGTACCAGTACTTGCAATTTTGCAAAAACCCAAAGAAGTCTGAAATGTAGACGTATTACCCTACACACTTTTGTCATCCAACTTCGAGTGGGTTTTGTGATTTTTGGTATGTTAAGACGGGGAACTTTGATATTTGCTACATGGGAGCTATTTGCTACATGGGAGCTAACTTGCAATAAGTAGTTAGCTTCGGTTATCTCCAGGATCTCCTTATATAGGCAAAGATGACAGCTTTGGGTCCTTTTTGGAGGTAAACTTCAGAGTCTATTATCCCACTTATTTACAGCTCACACAACTACCTTCTGTGTGCTGAAAACTTTTATTTTGAACGGTCATCGGCCTAGACACCAACGTTTCCAGGTATTATTTTGACGCACCATCTCAATGTGGCAAAACCGTAGGCAGAAGCAAGCAGAAGCAAGCAGAATGATGCAAAAGTGCCTATTTCTCTTTGTATAGTGTTCAGAACATGTACTTTTACAAATAAACGTCACATGTAAGCAGTTTAACTTAAACATCTGACCTCATACTAACTTCACTGTCAAGTGACGCGACTAATCTGATTTGGAATAATACTTTAATCTTAACAAATAATCAAAATGTTAGCATTACTATGCAATGATTCGCTTGTATCGTATGCACCGATTTGCTTGGGCTACCGGGCTTGTCCAGTGTGTTGTGAGTGATTAGGCCTATATAACATAACCTTTAGGTATATATTCTGAAAAATGAGAGGGTCTGTGAGGATTTGGTACTTTGAACTTAGTTGCTGACTCAAAAACAAAACAACGTCAAGATGACTGGGTGTTGTGCCTATGTGCAAGTGAAAGATTACTTAGTATTACTTCGCCCGTGATATTAGACTAGCCTACTGACCAAGTAAAGATTTTGCAGCAATGCATACAAAAGGAGTGGCGATTTGGATATTTATTGTTTAAAACATTTGTTGCGAAATTTAATACCCTGTAAAATCCCGATTACTACATTTTAATACCTTTTAATGGCCTTAATTTTTGCTAAGTTCATTTACTACTTTTTAATACTTTTTAAAACCCTGTGGACACCCTTCATGAGAAATTAATTTGAAGATTATGCCAGTACTAGTTGCTCACGAAAACATGCTTCAAATATAGCAAATTGGCAAATATGTCTTTAATATTCAAAGATGACATCTGTACAATAAAGCAATAGCGGTATTCCCTTCCCTACTGGCAAAGCTCTGATTCAAGGCAGAACAGCACTCATGGTTCATGACACAACACATCTTACATCAAGTAATTTCCAACACCACAATCCTCATACCAATCACAATCCATACATCATATATAACAGATATATACATTGATTTAGCAAAATTTCTTCAGCTATGAGGTACAGGTAGACAAGGGCAGGCTATACTTGGGAATGTATTCCTTTTCTTTATCCTTCTTTACAGTTAAAGCATGATCTGATTGTGATTATTTGATAATACATACGTGCAGTCAATACACATTCTCTATTTCTGTGTGTGCATAATAAATACACCGTCATGCGGCTTATACACTGGAAATACCCGTTATCAAATAGAACTCTGTTTTTGGTAAGTCTCGCACAAACATACCTGGTGGCCTGATACATTGCAGCAGCAGTCCAAGACTCCGGTTCTGTCAGGTAGAGAATTTGTTCCCAGTTGGCTAGTGCTGGGATGATCTTGAAAGCTTTGGGAAGCTTCCCACTGCGGTACTTGCATAAAACCTAAGAAGCATAATGCAGTCAAACTATAGGTCAATCTAATAAATGCATAAGCCAACTGGACTTCAAAGCAATTTAACACTCATGTACAAATGTGTCAAGTAACGCAAAACAGCTTCTATGCTGTTTTTTTAGTTACTCTTATGAAATTAATCACAATCCATGGGACTGCCTCACCTGAAACCCCTTTGCTTTGGTGTACACTTGAACATTATGACATTCATATACAAGGGTGTATATGAAATCAGGGAAAGTGAGATGAAAATTAAAAAAGAGTAATCAAAGCAGTTGTTAAATGGAATAAGTCAGTCTGTGAGTGAACCTGAAATGGTATGAAACGGGTGACAAGAGGTGTTGAGACAAATCTTGACTACTCTCAAGTAATCTTTACTCAAGTGCTTTGTATACTAGCTGCACGTTTAAGTCTGATTGTGCCAAGCATAAATAAATAAATAAATAAATAAATGAAAAATCCAACATCGTTCCTGAATATGAGGGTCAGGTACAAGGAACAGGCCTTCTGGTGTAACAGACACAACAACCAGCAGCTTGTTGCTTGTGATGCCCTACAACACGCCAAACCATAGAAATAGTGGACTGTTTCAAAAACCTTGGACTCACCCTGGACAATAAACTCAGCTTTGAGCAACACACCACTGACATACAAAAACACAGTCAACAGAGACTCTATGCCATCCGTAAGCTCAGATCACTTTCTGTTGCCCCCGGTCACTTGCTCCTCCTGTACAAAAGCATAGTCCAGCCCATACTCCTCTACTGCCTTCCCTGCTTTTTCAACATGCTAACTGCTGCCAACAGAAACAGACTCACACGGATCACCCATACCGCAGCCAAAGCAATAGGCCTCCCCACCCCTAATTTATCAGACCTCAACAGCACACTCACCAAGAACAGAGCACGGACCATCGCTCATGACCCCACCCACCCCCTCAATCCCTTCTTCATTCTGCTTCCATCAAAACGCAGATATAAGGCTATGGGGTGGAAGCGAGTACGCTTCGGGAAAAGCTTTGTGCCCTTTGCAATAGCAGCACTTAACAACAGATCACAGCGGTGATGGATCACTGTGCTGCCCTCATTCCTCTGTAATGTCAACTGGTGATGGTTTTCCTGTTTGTATCTGTGTAATGTGATGTATATGTGCTGTTTGTGGGCTGTTGTGATATATGTGGGTGGGGTATGTGGTGGCAGGGTGGTGGGTGAAGAACCGTGACTGTGTATCTATGTATTTCATGTCTGTGAGGCTTGTATGGTATGTGAAAACAAATTTCCTATGTAAGGACAAATAAACTAACTAACTGATGAGGGATCAAATGACTGTCCTTGCAAATACTAATTTACTAATTACATTCTGTTAGATTAGAACTAGGTCTTTTTTTTGGGGGGGGGCCGGTTTGAACCCGACCAGTAGGCACAGCTGAAGTGCCCTTGAGCAAGGCACCTAACCCCTCACTGCTCCCCGAGCGCCGCTGTTGTTGCAGGCAGCTCACTGCGCCGGGATTAGTGTGTGCTTCACCTCACTGTGTGTTCACTGTGTGCTGAGTGTGTTTCACTAATTCACGGATTGGGATAAATGCAGAGACCAAATTTACCTTTCCTCATTTATTTACTTATTTCAGCACCAACTTGGGCTGGGCTATATGGCCAAAAAATTAAATCTTGATTACTCTCAAGTAATCTTTACTCAAGTGCTTTGTATACTAGGTGCACGTTTAAGTCTGATTTTGCCAAGCAAAATAAATAAATAAATACATAAATAAATGAAAAATCCAACATCGGTCCTGAATATGAGGGTCAGGTACAAGGAACAGGCCTTCTGGTGTAACAGACACAACAACCAGCAGCTTGTTGCTTGTGATGCCCTACAACACGCCAAAAAAAAAATCTAACATTTTTTGGGAAATCTCTTATGACGTATATCAAAGGTGACGTCGGACAGGGCAGAATTGATGGCAGAAACTCACCTTATTTACACCTCTGTAAACCTCAATCACTCTTGGGTCAAGCTGTGGCATGGGTCGTCCTGACAACTCTGACATCACTGTTCCCACCTCTGTCTGTTTCTCTGTGATCTTCTCCATGATGATGTCAGCTAGTGTCCGTCTACAGAAACAAACAAACAAAAAGAAATCTATGTGAGACACAATCACGACAAACTCCAGACAATTTGTTTACATTGCTTTTTTTTTTTACCATGTTCATGTTTATTAATAGACATTTTCGTCCAAAGCATAGGCAAAGGGAAAGAATTTAGGGCTGCACAATTATCGCAATCGTAATATAAATAGTAGTATAAAACAACGCAATTACCTAATCGCAAAAGCTACAAGTAATCGTGCACAGTTAATTTTGTCACATTTCTGACTTTTATATTCATTTCATCCTCCTTGACTATGTCACTTCTAAAAATTCTGATTGGTGAGCTTCATAGTCGGTGGGGGGTGCTGTGCTTCTTGTGCACTGGGCATGCTCACCAATCAGGGTTGGCACAAATTCGAGAGACATTTGGAATATTGAACTGAATCAATGAATTGACATTCAAAAATCATATTGCAACTGCAATATCTGTCAGAAAAATCACAATTGGGTCATTCCATGTCAATACAACCAGAGCACCCATAATTTTACACACTGTAAAATTACTTTTATGTAAGATCAATGCTTTCCAAGACACAGCCAGTTTTACAGGGGGACATCCTTACATACTTACATACTATTCCTATTTATGTACCAGCGTGCAAAATTTGAGCCTCCTACATGGCTTAGTTCTTGCTCTATGGGCTTGTGAACTTTGACAAAAATTAGAGGCCGAAAAAAACCCACATCCCCCCCCCCCGTAAAACTGGCTGTATCTTGGAAAGTATTGAGCTTACATAAAATAAATTTTACAGTGTGTCTCCTGGGTAACATAGGTACACCTGGTCATTTTTTCTGAATTTTTGAGACCTAAGTGTGTGGGCCCTGGTTGAATTGACGTGGAATGACCCAATTAGATTTTTTTTAAATCTTTACAAGGACATGTAAGCAGTTTTTGGCCAACCTGACAGGGGGATTTTTGCTCATGAACATCTGAATGGCTTTTTCATCCTCTGGGTCCACCTCCACCACACCATCGCCTGCCATCTCGTCCTCACCGGCTCCTGCAGCTCCAAGAGCTGGCCATTCTTCATCCGAGTCTCCATCCTGGGTGCTAGGGCCTGGAGAATGCACACACAGGGAGTTTACTATAAAATTTGGGTACAAGGCAAGAGTACAATGCAACATGCTCGTGTGTGACCATGTACCCATTGTTACCATGGCAAGTCAGACTGCATTCTTTATAACACAAGTGCAAAAACTATTGTTTATAGCCGCTGTTGGTCAGATTTATTTGATGCATGCGCGGGTGATGCATGCGCAGGTGGAGACACACACAGACACACTCAGTGACCATTAACTTAAAAACAGTATTTTGGTCATTTGTCTTGTAAACAGCGCACAACGTGAAAACACTGAAGTCCATCTAAAAGTATAACAATTGAAAGCTAAAGTTACATGTTCTGACTATTGACCTTGTCACCTTATAACCGATGCAGCCAGGTACAAACCAAATGCTGGATATACTTATTTAGCCCGCTAGCATGCTAACTAGCTAGGTAGCCTGGTTTCATATGGACCATAATTTACCCAAAACTGTGGATGGCTTCTTCTTCTCGGGTGTCAATCCAAATTCGGTTTGAAGTTCCTCCTGCTGAATGCGTGCTTGTTCCAGGATTTTCCGCGACAAACGTTCGTCAACGTACTCGTCGTCGTTCTCTTTAATCTTTACCTGATCCTTGTTCTTTACTCGGCCTTGCGGTCGAACCATATCTGATTGCAGCATTTGTTCAGCCAGTCCGATCATTTCTCCAGCTCCTCCACCACCACCACCACCTTTTGACTTCTTTGCTTTAGGCATTTCCGTAGCTTTGTTCCATAAAATGCCAAACTTCACTAAAAATCAGAGTCCTGGAGAACAAAAATGTAGCCCACTTTCCGCAACAACAAATCACGCACCCTTCCACCACGGCACATGTGTGTGTCAACTTCTTCTTCTTCTTCTTCTGTCAGGTTTTATGGCAGTTTACAGGCAAAGTGTATTACCGCCATCTACTGGACTGAGATGCAATCAATTGGATGTTATTCCAAGGAAAATCATAAAAATAAAAAATAAAATAAAATAAATAAATAAATAAAAAATAATAAAATAAATAAATAAAAAAAAATAAAAAAAAACACAAAACAACCAACTAAATCCTATTTGCTAATTGTGTTTCTTTGATAAATGTGATGACAGCACTAGTGATGTTTCCTGATCTAGGCTCACCTAATAAGGTGTCTAAAGAGAAGGCTTTCTTGGCTGCGTTCACTTCCCTCTTTAGCTTTTCTCTTTGTCTGGAGAATCTTAAGCATTTTAAAAGAACATGATCTATCCTCTCTCATTCCACAAAACTCACATTTTCCAGTTGGATGTTTATTTACAACATGTAAGCTATTATTCAAACCAGTATGGCCTATTCTCATCCTTGTAAACCAAACCTCCTCTTGTCTGTTTGGGTACATAGGTTTGTTATTTAGGATATTCTTTTGTATATTATATAAATGTCTACCTTTCTTCTCCTTATCCCATTCAGCTTCCCATATTAAGTTAACTTTGTGTTTGATGATTACCTTAACTTCTGATCTGCTGAGAGGAATGTTTAACTGAACTTCCTCTTCCTTAGTTGCCTCTTTTGCCAGCTTGTCTGCTTCCTCATTACCACCAACTCCTTTATGAGCAGGTACCCATACAAACTGGATTGATATTCCCTGTTGACTGATTGCAAATATGATATTATTAATTTCATTCAATAAATCCTGTCGGCATGATGATTCTCCATTCTGTATAGATGTGAGAGATGACATTGAATCAGAACAAATAACTGCTTTAGGGGGCCTAGCTTCTTCTATCCACTGTAATGCAATAATAATAGCTGTCATTTCAGCTGCAAATATGGACAGATGGTCTGATGTTCTCTTTTTTAATAGAGATTTTGTGATCAGGGATATATGCTGCAATACCTGTTTTACCCTCTGAATCTTTAGATGCATCTGTATAGACCTGTGTTGTATCATAATACATACTTCCTAGATATTGCTCTACATTCTGATACACTCCTCCAGATTTAGCTATCTCTTTGGTTTCCATAATTACCATAGGAGAACAAAACAACCAAGGTGGAGTTCCTACCAGGGGCACAGTCTTACTACAATTGATACCATCTATTTCCAATTGGTTTGCTATTTTATTACCATCCCAACCAAAGCTACAAATCTGGGATCTACCATATTCCCAACACTTTCGTTAAGAACTTTCTTAGTGGGGTGTGATACATCATGTTCCTTTAAATTAATCCAGTAAGCCATACTCAACTTAATAATCCTAAGGCTTAAGGGCATTTCTCCTGTTTCTATTTGTAATGCTGGTATTGAAGATGTTCTAAATGCACCACAACATATCCTCAGACTTTTAGCCTGCATTCTATTGATTTCACCAATCAATGTCTTAGATGCTGAACGATACACAATACATCCATAGTCTAACACTGATCTTATCAGTGCAATATAAATTCTTTTAAGGGACATCCCTGACGCTCCCCAGTTGTACCCTGACAAACATTTCAAAACATTAATGCCCTTTTTGCACCTCTCATTTATTTTTTGTATGTGTTCCTTAAATGTTAACTTGACATCAAACCACACTCCCAGGTACCTAATAACGTTAACTTGTTTTAATGATTGATTATATAACTTAAGTTCTAGTGTGGGGGATTATTCTTTTCTTTGAAAAACAAATAAATTGAGTCTTCTCTATAGACAAATGAAAACCCCACTCACATGCCCATTTTTCTACCTTGTTAATAGCCAGTTGCATTTTGGTTGTAATATTATCAATATTAAGTCCTTTTACCCACAAAAGCTCCATCATCCGCATATAATGCTCTATTAATTCTAATGTCGCCTATTGTATTGAAAACATCATTAATCATGATGTTGAACAGCACTGGACTGCATACACTACCCTGAGGTGTTCCGTTTTCTATTGAATAGATGTTAGAAAAATTAACCCCAACTCTCACTTCTATTGTTCTATCCTTTAAAAAGTCTCTAATCCAGTTAAACATCTTACCACTAATACCCATTCTATTCAGCTTAATTAACAGTCCCTCCTTCCATAGCATATCATATGCGGCTTTCTATATCAAAGAATGTTGCTAAGACTGATTCTTTACTGACTTGCGCTTTCCTTACTTAATTTTCTAGACATACAACAGGGTCCATCGTAGTACATCCATTACGGAACCCACTCTGGTGTGGGGAGACAAGACCTCTTTTTTCAATTTCATACATTAGTCTTCTAGTGATCATTTTCTCCATAAGCTTACATAAGTTAGATGTTAATGCTATTGGCCTGTAACTTTTAACTTCAGTCTTATCTTTCCCTGGTTTCCCAATAGGAACCACTACAGAATGTTTCCAGCCCAAAGGCAATCTTCCTTGCTCCCAAACCTTATTGTAAAGACTTAAAATTATCATTTTAGCCATATCATCGACTTCATTAATCATTTTATAACATACACCATCCTTCCCCAGTGAAGTATTCCTAACCCCATTTAACGGTCTCCTAAGTTCAAATAACGTTAATCAAAGTCAAAGTCAAAAGTCAAAGTCAGCTTTATTGTCAATTTCTTCACATGTTCCAGACATACAAAGAGATCGAAATTACGTTTCTCACTATCCCACGGTGAAGACAAGACATATTTTACCAATTTAGGTCCACAGACAAACATAACATTCAAGTAAACAAAAAAGTAAGTAAAGAAGTAAATAAGAGGGCACATATAATAATGAAAAAATAAGAGCAGCAAAATGTGGTTGAAATTGTGCATAGACAGTCAATAAAAATACTAGTGCAAATTCAGGCCAATAAAAGGCTTGGGTAGTTCTGTTTGACCTAAGTAAGAAGAAAGTGGCATAGTGGTGCAAGTTATGTAAGAGCAGCAGAAGTGTTGTGTTTCAGGACAACAACACCAGTTGTAAAGTGTACAAGTGTGCAAGTGTGCAAGTGGAGTAGTGCAGGCAGCCATTTTGGGTCCAATGTCCAGGATGTTATGTAGCTGAGGGTGGAGGGGGGAGAGGAGGGAGAGAGTTCAGCATCCCACGGCTTGGTGTATGAAGCTGTTGGTGAGTCTGGTAGTCTTGGGGAGCGCAGGCTTCTGTACCTCTTCCCAGAGGGCAGTAGATCAAACAGATTGTGAGCGGGGGTGACTTGCATCACTCACAATTTTGGTCGCCTTTAGCGGGTGAGGTGGGTGGTGTAAATGTCCTTCAGGGAGGGGAGTGAAGCACCAATAATCCTTCCAGCTGTGTTCACTATGCTGCAGGGCTTTCCTGTTGTATTCAGTGCAGCTTCCGCCCCACACAGCGATACAGCTGGAGAGGATGCTCTCGATGGTGCCTCGGTAGAATGTGGTCATGATGGCTGGTGGAGCACTTGCTCGCCTGAGTTTCCGCAGAGGGAAGTACAGGCGGCTGAGCTCTCTTAAGCCAGTGATGCAGTGTTGGTGGTCCAGGAGAGGTCTTCACTGATGTGCACCCCCAGGAATTTGGTGCTGCTCGCTCTCTCCACCACAGCCTTGGTCGATGGTCAGTGGCAGGTGTTGGGTGTGACCTCTCCGGAAGTCAACAACAATCTCTTTGGTCTTGCTGACGTTCAGCAGGAGGTTGTTGTCCCTGCACCACGGGGTCAGATGGTCGACCTCCAACCTGTATTGAGTCTCGTCAAGCCCTTGGTGATGAGACCCACCAGAGTTGTGTCGTCAGCAAATTTCACTATGTGATTGTTGCTGTAGGTTGCAGTGCAGTCATCGTCAGCAGGGTGAAGAGCAGTGGACTGAGCACGCAGCCTTGGGGGGCCCCTGTGCTCAGTGTGATGCTGCTTGAGGTATTGTTGCCAACACGTACTACTTGGGGCCTCTGACAGAGGAAGTCCAGTAGCCAGTTGCAGAGGTAGGTACTGAGTCCCAGTTTGTCAAGTTTGCAGATGAGTTGTTGTGGTATTATGGTGTTGAATGCAGAACTGAAGTCTATAAACAGCAATCTCACATATGAGTCTCTTTTTTTCCAGGTGGGTGAGGGCTGGGTGGAGGGCAGAGCAGATTGCATCCTCTGTAGACCGCTTGGCTCGGTATGCAAACTGGAAGGGGTCCAGGGTGGGGGGGAGAATGGCTTTGATATGTGACATGACAATTCGTGAAATTCCTTATCTAGTACACTCTCGTTTATTACATGTTTCCCCAGTAGCCCTTTACTCTCATCCATAACTTTAACTCTCCAAGACAATTCCTCATCAGTTAGGTTTTTTGAACTATGAACCTTAACAAAACTTTTTGCAAGCATCTCTGCTTTCTCTTGATTAGTTACTGCCTCTTTATCATTATTTTTAATTACAGGTAGAGAAAATTCCCTTCTAATGCCTCCCATCTTTTTAATCATGCTCCAAACATCACCCACTTTGACTTCTGCTCCTATTTTACCACAAAAGTCACGCCAATATGTCCTTTTAGCTTCTTTTATGACTCTTTTAACCCTTGAGTGTGTGTGTGTCAACGGCACTTTCTGATGATGTAATAGGTTGGGAACAGCAACGTCACCAAAATGAAACTGATCTAAAAAAAAAAACTAAAAAAAAAACAGTTATTTTCAACATTATATATATAAACATGTGTTTTCTTTTGTATAGATTGTTAAATGCTATATAAGCTTCAAACGTTTTAATTGAATTCTATTCAATTGTATCCCACATCATTTCCTTTTTAAACCGGAAGCGTGTTTCGAGCTGCTTGAAAGAAGCGGCAGGCTCCTCTTCGAAAAGCATCTTTTGTGTGTGTTCCAGGAGTAACGTTACTGTCAGAGATGGGGGTAACGTGGTACGTGTTTGATCTTACACTTTCACTTCTAAGAGTTCCTCTACCTCCAGCTAGTGTCACTTTTTTTGGGTTTGTTGAAGTAGATACATGCATTGTAAAAACATAACAGCGAACAGATACCTTGTGCTAATGTTCCCCGTTGTCGGCAGGGCAGAAAGACTTACAAGTAAAATTGAAAAACAGTTATTTTTTTACTGATGTTAGCTTACATCAAATGCTCCCTCTATATATTAAGTAAAAAAAGCCGTTGTAGGCATGGTCCTGCTGTTACTAGCGTTAACACAGGACTGTAAAGTAGCTAGCATGACTAACGTTGTACCCACTTCATTCGAAAGGAACGTGTCAAACTTATCTTGCTGCTGTTGGACTTAGTTTAGCCCTTACAAAAACGAACTGCTATTACATTAATTTGTACTGCAGTTTTTCATAAGTACAATACAGTTTCATGTCCAAAATACTGCATTTCTACTGTGAAGTGCAGTACAATGCAGTTTCGATGCATTTGTTTTTTCATGTCAAATACTGCATTGTTGCATATGAACTGCAAGGAACTCTTGGAAAAGTAAAGTTTTGACACTTTTTGTAAGGGTGAGCATGCTGTATAGCTGCCTTTGTTATAAAAACCTTATTATATTAAATGTTTTCTTGGTGGTATCTGTTTTTAGTCAATGTTTATTTAGATTGTTATGATATTCAGGTGCAATGCTGTTGGTACAAAACAGCAAAATCAAGATGCACATGTGGGTGGACATATTTTGCGGTATGACACCCCCTCTTCAGGTGATATGGGTCTTTCTTCCACCAGTGTGTGCCAAGTTCCAGTGGCAGAGGGGAAGAGTGTGCAGCAGACAGTGGATATGCTGCACAAGAAGCTGGAGCAGCTGGGTGCAGTAAAGCAGGGCAGCTTCTGGGTGGACTGTGAGACGTATCATGCCACTGGTAACACAAGCGGTAATTACCAATTCCTGGAACTGAGAAAAGTATATCTAGTACCAGGATTCATTTCTTCCTTATTTTCCTTGTGGTTCTTATTTTGCTTAGATATTGAGTGACTATATGGATCACACCCTACAACAAGAGCAGTCAGGCATTAGTGAGGATTTAGTGTACAAAGTGCCAGTGTGGTACCATTGTTTTAGCCTGACATGCAAGACTCATTCACAAAGTGAATAGAGTCTAGTCACTAGCAATGTGGAATCGTCTACAACGCTAGCATGGTGATGGGCATAAATATAGCGTTAACTTTGATGGCAGTATTTGACATGGGGAAAAAAAATGCATTGAAACTGCATTGTACTGCACTTCACAGTAGAAATGCAGTATTTTGGACATGAAACTGTATTGTACCTAAGAAAAACTGCAGTACAAATTAATGTAATAGCAGTTCGTTTTTGTAAGGGCTAAACTAAGTCCAACAGCAGCAAGAGAGGTTTGACACGTTTCTTTCGAATGAAGTGGGTACAACGTTAGTCAGGCTAGCTACTTAGACGTGGCCACTAAGTGTATTTATTTAGTGGTGACCCCCAGACATTCTCATGACCTCCAGGTTGAGAACCACTGCCATACTGTATTGTTATATTGTATATTATATACAGTATGTTCTAGCTTATTGTATAGTACCATATCGTATTATCCATTACCCATAGTAACTGATATGATAAATCATTTATGTTTGCATTTTGACTGCAATTTTGTAGCCATTAGTGGGTTGTTTTTTAGCCTGCTTAATTTGAATGGTTTGGCATTTGATAACGCTTTACTTTACTTAAGTTTTCCCCCATTCACAAGCTCCCACATGTCACACAATTACTTTAGTTCATGCACAAGACACTTTGTTCATTGAGTGGCTTTGCGCTTTGTCCATCATTTTAGTTAGAGCCCTGTATCATCTACATCCCTAGGTGAGGGTTAATCCAGTCATGTTTTTTATAGTGTTGAAAGGAACTATGGAGTTGGCCCTAAGGAGCTCCAGTGTGTTGGAAATAAAATGTGTTATTTAACATTGCCTATGTGCCACGTTGCAGATAGAAATTTTCCTTTCCTATTTGTGATTTATACCCTCACCCTTCAGTAGGAGGGGAGGGAGGGGAGGGGAGGGGAGGGGTGTGGGGCCATGTTTAGTGTTGTGTTGCTATGTCTTGGTGGTCCTGTACATGACCATCGGAGTTTGTTTGGTTCACAATGAATGCAGAGCAGATGTTGGAATTTGGTTTCACTGGTCTTGTTTCAAAGTTTATCTTGGTTTCTCCCAAGCTGGAGCCAAGGTTTAATCTAATTCTAATACACCTCCAATCCTTTTTTTTTATTTTTTATAATCCAGCAAATTACTCCTCATGGTCCTCTGGTTGTATTCCCTTTTTGTGCAGTAAATAGGAAACAAGCATAGTGGCTCAGACATACCCATAGACAATTCTTTTGAGTTCAAATATGAACATTCAATACAACTGTGACAAAGTTGTCTTTTTATTAAGTCTGGACTCTTCTGTATATAGGCTAATGTCTCATGTATCCATTGCCTCAATTGTTCCCAGGTCAGCCTTCCAAGCTGCTATACGTCATGCACAACTCTGAGACGCCTCTCAGCTGCATGGCCCTATTTGAAGGTGGGCCCTGTCTCACGGCTGACGTCAACTTCGACGTTCTCATGCTGAAACTCAAGAGCCATTTCCAGAATGCCAAGGGCCACAAAGTGGAGAGCCGTGGCACCCGCTACCGGTACTGCGACTTCCTGGTGAAGGTGGGGGCAGTCACTATGAGCTCCAGTGCCAGAGGAATCTCTGTGGAGGTGTGTAATTGTGGGATTGTATGCATGTGCAAACCCATTCATCTTCCTCTGGACCCAGTTGCGCAGAAGTAATCTGATCAAATTATGAAGATGGGTTGTTCCAAAACAACAAAAAGGATTCTGAAATTCATCACGTAATCACGTAATCCAGTCTTGGTTTTGATTTTGGTCAAACCTTCACTTTTCTGTTTTAGTTGGACAGAATTATACTGATCCAAGCAGAATGGTGGATTCAAGGTGGATGTAAGGAACAAAATGTAATAAAACTTAATAAATAAATAATTCCTCCAAACAGCTGCTAATATGAATAGGTATGTCTGTAACATGTGTATTTAAAAGACTCCGGTGCATCTCATTTAGAGCACTGAAGGAAAGTAAACCTGTGGGATAAGAACATCAGAAATGTGCTTATCAAATTAGGCTATTGCTTGGCTAAATCCGATTTTCTTTCTTTCTTTTTTTTCCAGTTAACATATCGAATATCTGATATTGTTAATAATGGTCTGAACAGCACAAGTCACATAGAATCTTGTTTTTCCAAATTCTGATTTGGACCACTTCCATATGTAGTCCTAAATCAGATTATTATTATCTGATTTATTTATCTATTTTTGCAATGTGACCACATTCTCAATGGTCATATCGGAATTAATGTGACTGGCAAGCAAAACTTGATTGGTCATTACAAGCCTGTTTGAAAAACAAATAGTCGAACAGCACAACAGAAAATTTGAGAGCTAGACTCAAACCAGTGAATCGGTCAACAAAATATGTTCAGAAATTAACCCGCTAATTTTCTTGCATTTGTTATCATCTGCTCACAAATTTGCTGGCTTATCCACTTATAAATGACACGGTCTCTGTTTACTTCTATAAGTTAGGGTGTTGTGTTTTATATTTATTGTTTGCATGCTCAGGACAGCTCAAGACTCACTAGTCCTCACTAGAGTCTGACGTTAACCACATAAAAAGTGTTGAGCCAAATTATTAAGTCAAATTGAGCTATAAGGCTTCTGATGTAAACTTAGCCTAGATAAAATAAAATAAATCACAGCTGTCAGAATGATGTGAAACAGATCATATTTTACTTTCATCTTGATTGTGTGGTGATTGCTAATTGTACTGTGAATTGCCCTATGACTGTAGGTGGAGTACTGTGCCTGTGTGGTCCCAGGAGACTGTTGGAATCTTATAAAGGAATTCATGCAAAGCTTCTTGGGGGCCAATGTTCCGGAACTGCCGTCTGTCTTTGCCACCAAATCTGAAGGACTGTATGCCCCTTCAGACTGCATGGACACCATGACCCAGTACCTTGAGCTTTTCAGCAAGGTTCGAAAGCAGCAAGTGATTCCAGGAGCAAGTGTACGCTAAGAGCATCACTTATATGGGATGTGCTAAGTAGTACCAACAAAAAGGACTTACAAAACTGCAGAAGCTGGGACTCTTACATTCTGCTGTTGCTGGTTGGGTTTTATATGTTAAGGCTTCAAGAATAACTTTCACACCTGACATTTTCAAACATTTCTACATGAACTGGTAGGCCTGTATGGTGAAGCCTAGGAGGTGGAAATGTATAAACAAGAATATACAGATTACAAAGTATGCATCATGTATGTGTCTGTATTGTCTTTCCATTTTGATGTGGTTGTGGTAAACAGTATGTTTTTTTTTAGTACAATATTTTTTTGTTTCTGCTTTCTTGGGAACCATATGGTTCCAAGACAGAAAGGACAATTGAACGACAATTATAATTCCATCAACAAGTGATGTAAGTTGATACCGTTTTAGGTCGCTGCATACATTTGTATAGGTAGGCTATGTGGGCGTCTCTCTTATACTTTAATTTTATTTTCAACACCATTTCTACGTTGCTTGTGGTTTGGAGGAGCAGGGCATTTTGAGAGGATTGACTAAGCATGCACGTTACTGGGCGAAAGATCTATTGTCGGATCCGATATGTTTGATTATTATTATGACTACGTATCTTTATTGATAATTTTGCAAAGTGCAGATGGGTCTGTGAAATTGGTCAGTGAACCGCAGTCCGAAGACATTCGGGGCCCTTTTACAATCTGACCGGCAAAGGTCGGAGTCATGCAGCAATGGGAGTAATTGGTTGGCGGAAGATTGATCACTTTCTGTCCAATCAGAGCGAGGGAACGCTAAAGTAAAATAGTTTGGTTGACTCGAGATCTGTGACAGCTCGCGCGTGCAGATGATGGCGGTAAATAAAAGCCGTATACAAAATAAAACCATGAAAACCTTTATCGCAGGACACTAACACCACTGTAAGAGAAAGAACAGAAAGAAATCAGGTGAGTGTCTCATATAGTAGTTGTGATCTTTTATATTATGATTAAAAGTTGAGAGCTTTTGTTTGTCAGTGTTTTGCACAGAAAATGACTTTAATCTTGCTTGGTTGACCTCGGTGTTTTGTTAAAATATTAACACAAAAGTTGATTTCAAAATCTTATTCTGACTTTGAATCATCTGCGAAATCACAAGTAGGGGATTGGGCTATGCGTTGTTGTCAATACCACCCAGAAGTTGTTGAGAGGGATTTCGCTAAAGAGAGGGTCTAGCAGTGGTCTTTGTTCTGGTAAGTAGTGCTACACCAGTATAGCTTGCCTGCTAAAACCAGCTAGCTAGTATACCGTTAGCTATTGATTGTCTGCATTGTCTAAATTTTTGGAAAAGACTGGCAAACTGGTGCAATGGTTGAGATGACGGACAATAATGTATTCCATGTTAAAACATTAATAAGCAGTCGAGAAATAAAAGATACGGCTAACCAAATAGCGTCATGGAAAATCTGGTGAGAGCGAAGTAGGCTTGTCAAAGCCACGTAGTTTGGGCTAGCATTCAGCGCATTGCCAGTAAGCGTAGGCTAGCCATCTAGCAAGCCAACTAACCTTGCTAGTGTGTGATAGCTACAAGTCGCTTGCTTTGCTAGCTAGCTAGCTGAGAGTCTATAGGGTGATGGGCTAACTTAGTTTTGATAATGTTAGGATACACACACCTGAAGTATTATGTTTTTCTATTCTGATACGTTTGTTTCATGACATTCTGGTTAGCATATAGACGATGCAATGATTAAGATGCTCTACAATTAGCCTGTTAAACATCATGGATGTAAAGACCATTTAGCTACATTTTATAACCACCGTTTGAAACGGTGTCCCAACATCACTAAACCTGAGCTATTTTTTGAGACGGCTAGCTGGCTAGCATGCGACCGAACAATACCAGAAGCCTTTCCCCAACCTCGTGAACGTAGGTAGCTGGCTGCTGAACTTTATAACATTACTTCTTGCTTAAAATATCAAGCTGGTTGTCTTTAATGATCGCTTCGGCAGAGACCAGCAGTTCGTTTCCGACGTTACAGGTCTGTTTACAACTTGACTAACAGGTAAAATATTTGCTTAAAATATAACGGCAAATAATAAGTCTGACTTGTGCTGTAGAAAATGTTGATCGGTATACAGATAACGTTAACGTTACCATGTTCGCATTAACGTAGATCGTTAGTATTTGACAGCCGTGAGTGTGTAAATATAACGTTTGCAAGCTGTCTGTTTTATATGAGATGCATTGCCTAACGTTGCTTTGTATAGGACCATGTCTGAACAATGGTGACAAACCAAATATTTACCCCTTTAACACACAGGCGTAGCCGAACTTGGTAGCTAATTGTGGATGTCTTGATACCTATTGGATGCAACAACCACAATAGTGAAATCCCTAAGATTAACTATTTGCTAGCCTCGTTCTGTATTGACATGTACAGTAGTATTTGGGGACATTTTTGGTCTCCATTTAATCGATTTGGTATTTATAACAAGGTGCCTATAAATAAACGCAAATGAGTGTTGTACCTTCATGTATGTCCTAGGCCTGTGTATTGTAAGATCTGCTACGCAGTTCCATCCCTCGAAATCATTCCCATCTAGGTTTTCCACTTACATTGGAAATTCTTTTACAGTGTTCCGATGTGCGCCTGTGGTTTGAAGTTGGTTGTCTGAAGGCCGCAGTAAAAGTTCTCTCTGATTCTAATGGTGACTGTGCTTTTACCATCACCAGAGGACTAACTGCAGGCTCGTCACTGTAAGTACTCCAAAATGTGGTTTAATTATATGAACTTAAAAAATCCTTTGCAACAAGACACATTTAGAAACTTAAGGATCATCGAAACACTGAACAGCAGCAGGACACCCCCTCTGTGTGCCTGAGTAGACACAGCAGGGGGTGGGGGGGGGGTGCAGTGTACTGCACAAAGGACCCAACAGAGCCACGGGAGCCCATTCACTCCAGTAGCAAGCACACTAGGAGCTTGGCCTCTGTGTTTCAGTCTCAATCATTTATAGCGCCATGATGGGAAAGTCCGCTTAATTTTCGTATCTGATGAATTATCTGATTGTATTACTATTCATGTCTTTGTGTGTGTGTGTGTGTTGTTCTTTCATCCATTGATGCACATTTGTTTAGTTTGTTTGTTCTTGCTAGTTTTATAAAGTTTTTGTAAAGTCTTATAAGAGTGGAAAGACTTTGTACACGATTTGAAGTTGGAGTTCTCTAAGCACCTGTGTCTTCCTTGTCCCCAGAATGTGTTCTCTGTGGACGCGGCGGCCAACGTATCCCTGACTGCGTGAGCACATGCTGTTTCAGCGGTTGCGATGGACCGCTGCAAGCATGTGGGCCGCCTGCGCTTGGGACAGGACCACTCGACGCTGAACCCGCAGAAATGGCTCTGCACGGACTGTGGCACCGGCGAGTCGGTGTGGGCGTGCCTCAAGTGCGCGCACGTGGCCTGCGGGCGCGACCTGCACGACCATGCGCTCGCCCACTTCCAGGCCTCGCGGCACCCACTGGCCATGGAGGTCCGTGAGCTGGACGTCTTCTGCTTCGCCTGCGGCGACTACGTGCTCAACGACAACGCCGAGGGCGACCTGAAGCTGTTGCGCGGCGCGCTGTCCACCATCCGCAGCCCCAACAGGCGCTCGCTGCGCTCCTCGGCGGCGGCAGGCGGTGGCGAGGGGGGCGCGTGGATGGAGGCGGAGGGGATGCTGCGGCCGCCCTCCCAGGTGGCGCTGTGGCACCGGCGGAAGGCGCTGCTGGGCCGCATGCTGCAGCAGTGGCGGCGCCGGCGGCAGGACGAGGAGCGCAAGCGCTGCCGCAAGCTGGAGCAGGAGAGGCAGGAGCGCCGCGAAGTCAAGAGGAGGCTCCTGGGAGAGCTGGCCGGCAGCGGTGGTGGCAGTGGCAGCGGCGGCGGGCCGCCCAGGAAGAGCGCGCGCTTGCTCACGCAGGCACCGCGGCCCACGCTCACACTCGTGCCCTTCAAGTTCCGGGACCCGCCCGAGCGCCTGCCGCAGGTCTCGTCGCCGCCAACCCCGTCGGCTGCCGTGCGGAGACCCTCGGCGCTGTCGGTCCGGAACGCCAATGCCCAGTCGCCCAAGCCGCGGCGGTACCACGCCTCATTGACCCCGCGGCGCCGGAGGCTGGCGCCAGGCGTCACTGGGCTGCGTAACCTGGGCAACACTTGCTACATGAACTCCATCCTGCAGGTGCTGAGCCACCTGCAGAAGTTCCGCGAGTGTTTCCTGACGCTGGACCTGTGCGAGACCGAGGAGCTGCTGGCCAAAACCAAGACCTCGCAGGGTGTCAAGGGCGTTGTGGTGGGGAGTGGCGGAGGAGGAGGAGGGGGAGCCATCGAAGGAGGAGGAGCAGGAGCAGCAGGAGGTGGGACTGGAGCGGTGCAGGGCGAGGCCAGGGGTCCGGCTGCGGGCAGCAACAAGGAGTCCCGCTCGTCCTCGCGCCAGCGCATGTCGCTGTGCCACGAACTGCACACGCTCTTCAGGGTCATGTGGTCGGGCCGCTGGTCACTGGTTTCGCCCTTCGCCATGCTGCACTCGGTGTGGAACCTGATCCCGGCGTTCCGCGGCTACGACCAGCAAGACGCGCAGGAGTTCCTCTGCGAGCTGCTGGACAAGGTGCAACAGGAGCTGGAGTCCAACGGCAGCAAGCGCCGCATCCTCATGCCCATCACCCAGCGCAAGCTCTCCAAGCAGGTGCTCAAGGTGCTCAACACCATCTTCCATGGCCAGCTACTCAGCCAGGTGAGCTCACCTTCCTCCGCATCTCTCTTACCCGTCTCTGCTATCCTTCATGTAGTCTTCCACAGTGCACAGAGTTCTGCTTTGGGTACTGCTGACACATTACGAGCTGTATGTTCTACTTCTCCAAGTTTTTGATTGCTCAAAACTATGTAAGTTTGATATTAATTATAATCAAATATGGTAAGTTTTCTTTCTTTGAGAGTAATTACTGTACAAGTAAGGTATTTTCTTTGCACATCTTTTAAGGTAATCAGGTATAGGTAATAGTGCTGATGTAATCCTTGCTGATTCGAATGCTCTGATGGCTGTAGAACTCATTAAGTCCGTTAGTCTGGAGTCATCGGGCTAATGCATCAAGATTCCTCTCTTACGGGAAGAGGTCCAAAGCCCAAAGGTTTTTATAACATATGTGCAGTGGTAATAAGCATACACATTTAGGGCCAAACAAACAGAGATATATGCTCACAAGCAATCAGGGGATTAAATTGGCGAATAGAAAAGGGAGAACTGATTCTTGCTGATGATCCAGTGAGATTATCCTGCCTATTAATGTTGGAGGCGTGTTTAATAACTGCTGAATCTGTGTTTTTGGGAGCTTGAAAGCATCTGCTACTCTTTGCTAAACCACAGGGACCTGTGGATCCTAAAGGTTCCCCTCTGCGTGTGTGTGTGTGTGTGTGTGTGTGTGTGTGTCTTCTGACTGGATACATTCAGCTGTCTGTTACCCTCAAGCTTTAAATACTGCTGCTTTTAAAAGTCTGACTTCTGAAGTAAATTGAAGGACAATAAAGTACTGCGCCACATACTGTAAATAAATCTTTATTATTTGGGCTGTTTTAAGCACTTATTGTGGCTTATGGTCTGGTTATTGTTGTTTGTGTTGCATTACAATGGTGATGAAGTTCTAATTCAATTCAGATTTACTTGGCGACCCAGTACTGCATACTGCAGGGATGGAGACACTCCTGCAAAGCTGTTTTCCATAGCATCACCATGGCAGTACTGGTGACGCTGCTTAGTGACTAGATGTAGCGCCATTGTTTTTTGGCACACTGTTTTTTCATATGCTGCTAGTTAAACATTTTTGAGTGTATTCGAGGTAACTGTTAAAACTTTGTCTCTTGGCTTTGTATAAATGTAGGATGTTGTGGTTCTGTATCCAGAACATGTTGTTCGTCATACAGGCTTAATCGATGCGCGGGCAGCCGCAGACTCATCCGTCATCACTGACATGACAGCAATCTAATAATGAAGTAATTGGACTCCATTGCCTGTGACTCAGAATCTTGCCTTTTATAACAAATCAATTAATCACCCTTAGCAACTCTCCAGTGGTCGACCTTGAGAAACTCCTAACGGACGTATCTACGGTGAGAGGGAAGGATAATCCGTGGCAGTGGCACTGCCTGCTTTCGGCAAGCTGGGTTCAGACTTGCCTAGCCTTCTATTCTCTGCTCTCTTTGTTTGTGAGTAGGTGCCCTGGCCTTGACTACTGCTAAGGCTATACGTATCATTAAATATTAGAGAGCATGGAGAGAAAGTGGAGGAGGGACAACCCCACCCTTTTTTTTCTGGATTGCTGTAGTTCCACATCATTGGGTTGGTAACTTGTAATCAAGGGATTCCCAGTTCAACCCAGCGTCTCTGGGCTCTGAGTGGAAGGCTTCTTGGTGCTCTCGGCAGCTGGCTATACAATTACAGGAAAAAATGTGAAGCCGTAAGCTTATTCTGTTCAGTTGATAAGCCCATCTTAAATGCAGATCATTCAGCTTCATCACAGCACTTGTGACTTGCGGCGTAGTGCTTTTGGGAGAGCCACTTATCATCTCTTTGTTTCTGTTCGTATGCTGCTGCTTGGTGGGGAATATTAATGTACCTCTCTGAATATTATTTATAAATGTATGCAGCCGCTCCTACATTAGCTCTCCTCCCTCATCCTTTCTTCCACCTTGTACCTTCTCTGTCAGGTACCTTTCACATGTTCTTTCTTTCTTTCTTTCTTTCTTTCTTTCTTTCCCTTTTCCTTCTTTTTTGCCTTTCTTTCTTGTCTATCTTTCTCTCTCATCTTTTTCTTATTTCTGTGTCCACAATTTGCTCTTATTTGTCTTGTCTCTCATCTTTTCTCTTAATTCTGTCTCTCTCTCTCTCTCTCTCTCTCTCTCTCTCTCTCTCTCTCTCTCTCTCTCTCTCTCTCTTGGCCTCTAGGTAACGTGTCTTTCTTGCAAGCACAAGTCCAACACGGTGGAGCCTTTCTGGGACCTGTCCTTGGAGTTCCCAGAGCGGTACCACAGCGGGCAGAAAGCCTCCGGCTCGCTGGGACTGAAGAGCTGCTCCCTCACGGAGATGCTGGCGAAGTTCACCGAAACCGAGGCGCTGGAGGGACGTATCTACGCCTGCAACCACTGCAACAGTCAGTACCCTCAGTGCACACATTTGTTTCAACTAAAGGCCTGCACACTGGGCCGGCGATTTATGGCAGGCACCCGGCAACTGTCGCCGTCACATCGCTCTAATCGGCCCCTCTTTATTTTTCAGGGCGATTTTGAAAAGTCATAATAGAACACAGCTGTCTGGGACGATGAGTGATCGCGTCGCCTGTAGTGTGTGTAGTAAAGTGATTAAAAGAATTCCACCGTCGCGTTTGACTGTCACATTGTGTCGTGTTCTTCAATACACTGTGAACACAAAGTGGTAGATAATTGGGGTTTTGCAAGCATAGACACAGCTCGATCATTTGTGCTTATTGTTATTGTGACAGTCTGTTTGGACTGTTACGAATTTGGAATGCTTGTATGTTAGGTATGAGGAAAATGAGATTTGGTGTTTTCTTTGTGTGACAGAGAAGAGGCGAAAGACGTCTCACAAGCCACTGATTCTCACAGAGGCCTGCAAGCAGCTTTTGATCTACCGCCTGCCTCAGGTGCTACGGTTACACCTCAAACGCTTCCGGTAGGTTCTGTCCTCGTCCACTTGTCAGCCTTCATCACCCATCAAAACCTTTTTTGTTTTTCTTTTCTTACACCAGTTCCCAGGACTATGAATATTTGGATTCCTCAGTAAAGTACTTTTTATAAAATGGTTACAAAGCAGTTTGAGCAACCACTTCACTTAGAACTAAGTAACTAATTGATAGATTATGGTGAAACTTGTTTTTCAAATTGCTTAATGCAAAATGACACATTGAGAGAGCTTTTAATAATTGTTGAACTTATCAAGGCTTGAATTTCTTAGAGGAAAAATGAAACCTCTGTTGTCAGCGTCCAAACAGTTTCTAAAGGCAAGATAGAGATCAGGATATTATTGTAACCTGCAGTCTTGTTGCTGAAGATTTTAATGGGCAAATCACACAAGAGCATTGCTGTTAAAGAGGCCATAGCTCTTTATAGCTTTTCATTAAGAAATGTGTTACAAGCACAAAACACTTTTACAAAGAAACACTTCACAAGACAACAGTTTAAAACCAAGAATGATCTAGCTAGGTTAAAAACGTGTTGGAAATGTTGTCTGAAACTTTTTCACAACATAAAAAAACACCTTTTTTGTAGAAATGCAGCCGCCCCCACACATCCGCACAAACACCAGAATGAAAGATGACAAGTCTTCTTTGGTTTTAGAAACCAAACCTTAGCTCTAGTTCCCACCACATTGATGTTGCAATGGATGCCAACAAGTGCAAAAATGCTGTTGTAACTATCCAATGTGGTAGCACACAGATATATTTTTACAACAGAAGGAAATGTACCGAATCACTGCACAGTGTGGAAGCTTTGCATGCCAGTGAAGGCACGTGTGCCGTTTTTGTCACAGATGTCCTTTTCAGGATTAATCAGCTGAGATGGATTTCCTCACAGTTCTGTAGTGGCTACCACTTCATTGTAAGGAACTTTAGGTTACACAAGTTTAGTAATGAAGGATTTTGCTACAGTGACCTCTTGTTGGTTCACATTACACACTGTGTTACTATGTGGAATTGTGGAAGTAAATTTAACCTTTAATCCAAAATACTTTTATATTTACCCTATTGGCCAACAAATGTCCACAGTCCTCAAAGTCTCCCAATACACAATGAGTATTTAAAGTTGATGCAAATGACAGTCAGCATAATTTTCAAGTCAAACAACCATCAAGAGTATAATTTGAATTTTTTTGAACAAACCTCCTAATAACAGTATTTTTTTGAAAAATAAAAAACTCAAAATCACTGTTCCAAATTATGCACAACAGAGTTTCAAGACATTTTATAGGTTGTAAAGAACTAAAAATGGTAATTTGTTGAATTTGCAGCATTAGGAGGTATTTTAAATCAAAAGCTATTTCAATCAAAAACATCTTAACAGGCCAAGTTACATGTTTAACATACATGCATCCATTGAACTTGTAAGTTCTTGGAGAGTTTCTGCTTTAATGTCTTTGCAGGATGTCTAAATAGCCTCCCAGAGCTGCTACTTGGATATGAACTGCCTCCCACCCTCATATTTTGCTTGATTATGCTCCAAAGGTTCTCAATAGGGTTGAGGTCAGGGGAAGATGGGGAGCCACACCATGAGTTTCTCTCCTTTTATGCCCATAGCAGCCAATGACCCAGAGGTATTCTATGCAGCAGGAGATCAGTGTTTCCCATACATTGACTAAAACATGTCTCTGCCACCTCCTTGCTGACGTCTCAGCCTTGTTGGGACATGGTGGCCATTCATCATCCATTACTCCATCCATCTGGACCATCTAGGGTTGCACGGCACTCATCAGTAAACAAAACTGTTTGAAAATTAGTTTTTTAGGGGTGGCCGAATAGTAGGTTTATGCACACTTGCAAACTTCTTGAGGATCCAACACCTTGAGGTTCGCGGGACTCCAGAGGCACCAGCAGCTTCAAATACTTGTTAGCTGCTTTGCAATGGCATTTCAGAATTTTTTCTGGCATAAACCTTCCTTATTATGCATTTGTCTGCACGAACCCGCCTGTGTTCTGAATCAGCAACACATTTCTTCACAGTACGATGATCACGCATACGTTTTCGGGATATATCCAATGTTTTCATACCTTGTCCAAGGTAGTGCACAATTTCACGCTTTTCAGCAGCGGGGAGATCCTTTTTATTTCCCATATTGCTTGAAACCTCTGGCATGCTTAATAATGTGGAACATCCTTCTTAAGTAGTTTTCCTTTGATTTGGCTCACCTGGCAAACTAATTATCACAGGTGCCTGAGACACAATGCTATCCATGAGTTTAATTAGGAAAAAAAAAAAAAAAAATGTATGACCCTTAAATCTAATTTGCATAATCATTTGGAACACTGTGTATTGTGGTTCTCTTAGCCGTACATATTGCATTGGAAACAATAAAGCTAAAACTATCCCCTGAATCACCTAAGGGTCCACAAGTATAAGTATATATACTCTTTTGATCCCGTGAGGGGAAATTTGGTCTCTGCATTTATCCCAATCCGTGAATTAGTAAAACACACACAGCACACAGTGTACACACAGTTAAGTGAAGCACACACTAATCCCGGCGCAGTGAGCTGCCTGCATCAACAGCGGCACTCGGGGAGCAGTGAGGGGTTAGGTACCTTGCTCAAGGGCACTTCAGCCGTGCCTACTAGTCGGGGTTCGAACCGACAACCCTCCAGTTACAGGTCCGAAGTGCTAACCAGTAGGCCACGGCTGCCCTGGTTAGCCCATATATAGGTGTTTGTGTGTGTATATAGCTGATATATAAGGGCTGTGTGTATATACGGTATAACAGCGTCTTGACGTTTGGACTTAATGGACGAGGCAGAGGCAAGAACGTAGTGGAGTAGAGCAAAGCAGGGTGGAGAAAATAGCATTTTTAATACAGGTAAATTCAGAGTAAAATTTCTCCGTCACCACAATAGCACAATGTGCCAATTTAACTTAACTGAGCCGCTCTCCAGATAACTCGACAATCCTATGTGGTTAAATACCCATCTGCGTACCCCCATAATTCATTTGAACCCTAGATATTGAATTGTGTTTTTTGCACAGCCAAAGCTAAACTGCCTTACCTTTTCCTGTGCCTTCGGCATCATAGGTGGTCTGGAAGAAACCACCGGGAGAAAATCGGTGTGCACGTGGCGTTTGATCAGGTCCTGAACATCAAGCCCTACTGCTGCAGAGACTCCGCCTCTGGCCTCCACCGAGAGGGCTTCACCTATGACCTCTCTGCTGTAGTGATGCATCATGGGAAGGGCTTTGGCTCAGGACACTATACAGCATATTGCTACAATACTGAGGGCGGTGAGTACAGGCAATCTCAGACAGGAAAGAGCTATTACATTTGCTTTGCTGGGGAAGTCAGAATGGATTTCACCTCAAAATACCTATAGCTCTACATTCTTGAATTTCCCCTGGGGATCAATAAAGTATCTATCTAGCTATCTATCATTTTTCATGAGGCCATTTTCAGACACATATTTATGGTCAGAAGGAAAAATCCAAACTACTACTGACAAATAATAATAATAATAATAATAACAAATAAGTGTTGTCCCATAAAGAAATTCATGAAGAGAATACTGTTCTGAAATGGATGCTTGCATAGAGCTTAAGTGTTGTCAACTGTGAAAGCCCTCTCTTAAGGCATGCTCTGCTGTGTGTTTGCATTTGGGCAGGTTTCTGGGTTCACTGTAACGACTCGGTGATGAACGTGTGCTCTGTGGAGGAGGTGTGTAACACTCAGGCCTACATCCTGTTCTATACCCAGCGCTCAGCGTGAGGGGCGGGGCTCCGTCAGCCGCACCGTCTGCCTCTTTTAACCACCACCAGCCAATCCTGCCCCTGCCAGAGCAGAGAGACAGCCAGCCAGAGACGGATGGGGACCTGCTGCCTGCATATGTACAGACACACACCAAGACACACACACACACACACACACCACACACCTCACACACACACACATTCAGAGAACCATTCTTAACCAGGGCATTTTAAACTTAGGACCAAGCTCTGCGTTCTGAGCAGGGTTGAGCGTGGGGCGTGCAGGGTCTGGCCCCTCCCATTCAGAGCCTTGCCCCCCTCTTGCCCACACCCCCTCCCCCCAGATGGACGTTGCCGCTGCAGCAGCTGCTGCAGAGCAGAGTGAGAAGCTGATGTTCACGGAGACGTTGCACAAGACGTGAGGTTGTTGGTGAGCCTCTGTTAGGCTCTCAGATCGCATCTCTTCACGTTGTCAGAAAAAAAGAGAGGGCATTGACCGACTTGATTGATTGATTGATTGATCGTTCGATTGACCGATCGATTGAATTATTGATTGAATGATTGTTCAGATTTGAGGGGAAAGTTATGGAGAGGAGTGGCTTGTCTCCTTCCAGAACGAGAGCAGAGCAATATAAAATCGACGTCACGACAGGAAATCAACAAGCAAAAATCAGGAAAAATCTTTGACTTTGTAATACAAGTTTGTTTTTTTTACTACTCTGCTGTTTCTATTTGGGTTGTGGCTGTTGTTATTAAACCTCTGTCGCCAGGTAATCAGGAAATATCACTGCTGTCCTATCAATCATGAATGGAAGGAGTACATTTTTAAGAAGAAAGAAAGAAAACAATGGGTTGTGATGAACTAGTAATGAAACAATCTAATGACAATGAATGTCTTGTTCTTTTGTTTATTTTTTTGTTTTTGTTTTCTTTTTGTATGGGGTTGGGTTGTGGGTTGTAGTTTTTTGACTCCATCGTGAGGGTGGAGAAGTAGACCAGTGGTCAGCTAGAGCTGTGGTCAGCAGCTCTGGCCCTTTAGTCCTGTGTTGTGAAAGCACCTGTGATTACTGTACTGATCAAACAACAGATGCCAGATGATGATGATGATGATGAAGATTAAAAGCCTAAAATACACAGCTGTTAGTCGGAGGGTTTTACTTTATTTGTGAGCACTTCGCGGTTCAAATGCGCGCTTCCTGGTTTAAATGAGTTCAACATCTTCTATTGAGTGTAATACAATATCTTACTTGTGTTTCTGTACATACAAGAACGCTGTTTTACTGGCTTGGAAATATGCCAGAGGTCACATTATATGATTGCAAATTGTTAATCTTTGGTTAATCTTTAAAGATATACTTGTTTTTGTTTCTTTTCATTTGTAAATATGTATCAGATAAAACTTTACTTAAAGCTAGCTTAGCAAATCATTACCCACTGTTAAATAAGCAAGATTGTTTGAGCTTCTGTCCTATTTTGTAAATGGTCTATTTGCACCTTAGCAAATGGCTTATCCCTCTTTATCCATCGCATGGCAAATCTATGCAAATGGATTGCCCTTGAGTCAGTGCCTCCATCAGATAGCTAGGATTAGGAATAGTCTACACAAAATGTTGGACAAGCCGTGTCCTACATTTTGTCCAGTGTACTGCATTTTTTTCTTTTCGATATGTTGAAAGCCCCTTTTTTCATTTCAGTGCAAATGAATGTGGCTTTCTACTCAGTAGACCTTTGCAGTGAATAGGAAATGCCACAATGAGAGATTTGTGTGTACAGTTTATATGCACAAATAGTATGTGATGCTAAGGGTCATGCAGAATTTTGGTATATTTATGGAACGAGGTGATCAAACTGACCTTCACTCCTGTAGAGACCCATAAATACCTGATCAGAAAAGAAAACACAAAAGGCCTGGAACCCACAGGTTGGTATTTTATCCTTACTTGAAAACAGATCTTTTGTCTTTCCTGCCTTTAGTCACTTAATTTGGAGAGACATCCTTAGTTTCCTCTCTTTTTAATGTTTATTTTAATGTAGTGTTTGTAGTCACAGGTGGTTACAAGGGCGGCCTCCGGTGTATTTAAGGAGTACTACCGGCCAGAGAAGTGCAAAGGCGTTGTGTGGAAAATACAAACTTGACTAAATATGTGCTTTTAAAATATCAGGCACACCATATAAGATGTACTGACGGAATTGAATAACGAAGGACCTGTAAAGCATGTTACATCTGAAAGCATGTCATGTCACTGCTTGGCTCAGCCATTGCTATACATGTCAAGTATGGTGTCACAGCTGACCTCTACAATATTATTACAGGCTAATTAGCTCCCGTTGTGTTTGGGAGCAGACACCTGGGTATGTACAGTATGACAGCCTGTACATGTCTGGCTGTGGGGTCAACAGATGCAACCAGACTTCACTTCACTCAGCACTTGGGGTAATCCTTGGCACCATCTTGACACCATACATTTTTGTAATTTGTAACGTTATGTATGGTGCTGTGAACCCTTGATTTGACTGGACGATGAAGGTTACAGAACAGCACCATTTAATGAGCCCTACATCCCAATTTATACCCACAAATTTGGGTAGTTAGTAGTTTCAGGAGAAAACACTAACACAGCTCCTACTTTATACTAATAGAGCACAGTAGTAGTAGAATGGTGCAGTAGTACCATAACACAGTGGTTTTCAAAGTGGGGGCCGCGAGGGGGTGCCAGGGGGGCCTCAGCAAGTTGGAAGGAAAAATAAAAGGAACAAATAAATACACTTGAAAATGTCAAATATACCTATTACTATGAGGGTTGTTATACAATGCCATTATAATATTGTGTCGCATATCTGGACATTATATTTTCCATTATAATGACTGAATAATAGTAGAGCGATAGCTCTCATATAGCAGAAAGCCCCAAATACAATTTTTACACACTGTATGCTCTATCGCGAAGTGCTTGTGGCTAAGGATTAGGATTAGCTTAATGTATTTTTACATTTGCCGTAGTATTGTCGATGGGTTTAATAACACATTAAGGGGGTCCTTGGCCAGAACCTAGTGGTATTTTGGGGGCCTTGTCGTGGAAAAGTTTGGGAACCCCTGCCATAACATATCGTTTTGTGGAAAAAGTTCAAATAGTGTTAAAAAAAAGGGCTGGTCTTTTCATTGGATGTTTGCACATTTGTAGAGAGGGATGAGAGTTCCATTGGGTTTAATGTTTGGTTTATCCTTTTAAAGAAGATAAAACTGTTTCAGGACACTTGCCAAATGCTATCAGGGAAAACGAACACACCACACAAATCAACACTTTTTTCCCCTTTGCTGAAACTTCATGGCCCACACAGAACAATTCATCTGTTCCCGTCCAGCAAAAAGGGCTTTTAATGCTTTGGAATGATCAACTTCTGGCAGAAGTTTTGTGGCGCATTTGTTTCGCTCCGTCGCCATCTCAACCCATTGGAGCAGAAACGCCTTTCACCCATCAGTCACACACGAGGATTAGGGAAGATGTGAGAGGAGTTCAGTTAACTGTGAGCAATGGTTTAATCCAGGCGATTAAGGAGGGAACATCTAGTGGAACCGAAGCAGAATCTCACAGGCCCTTTAGAGCCTGCAGAAAATTCTCAGCGTTATAAGGTGTCAAAGCGGCCATAATCCTATCTACACACACACCTCTGGAGTCTAGATTACTGGTATAAACAACAACAACAGAAACTAGTTACACTGTTTCAGACAGGCCCATATTTTTTGTGCACTATGTAACTGTTCTGTAATGCTGTGGAGTAACTATTAGGACATGGCTCTTGCAATTGCAATAGGTTGTTTTTTTATAGACAGCACAAGCAGGCCCCTCCTGAAACATACAATAATACCATACAATTAAGGTCAATTTTATTCTTGTTGTGACAGTGTGTGAACGTGTGTGTGTGTGTGTGTGTGTATGTGTTAGAGGGGGGGGGGGGGGGGCACACTGTGTATATACGAAGAATGATATGTAGATGTTCAACTGCACTCTTACTCTAGGTCACACTAGGGAAAGATTCCTGACATGTATTAAGCATAGTCCTAGACTAACAGAGAACTTCAATGAGGATATCCACTTAAAATGTTTTTGTGTCAAATTTAGGTGTCATTTTGCAGTGTGTATAACATTCAAAGGCACAGGTCTGACCAGCAGGTGTCACTAAGTCACATGTGTGGCAAACTATCCAGCACTTGCCAAGTGACGAAAGCACACAGTTGTGAAAGAAAGGCATGTCAGTCCTATGTCAAATCTTTTATTAAGAATCCAAGAGAGCTGTGATGGATCTATGGTAGCAAACTGGATAGAAAGGAGTAATGATGAAACATGCCAGTGAATCTGATATCATATAGATTCTATGATGCACTACCACTGTGGTTATAAAGACGGTTTGATGGTCTGGCTGCGTTATGGAATTATGGTTAATTGCTGTAGAGATAAATCTCAGCTGTTCTTTCTCAGGTCTGTCAATATTTCATCATATGTCATAAATAAAAAAAAGCACACCCTTTTTTCATCCTTTTCAAGCGAAACCAAAATACTTGAACAATATGCTAAAAGGCCAAAAAGACACAAAAAGCATGATATGAAAACATTCAAAGACAATAGAATTTCATTCATATAAATTCACCAGGAGAACTAAATGTAATTTCAATGAGCCCCAAGCATGTCTGACAACTTTGGAATGTTTTTACCCCTCCTGTCATAGCAAGCTATGGTCATGTCTCCTTGCAAAATACATGAATGCCAGAGTGCAGGCATGCATAAGCACATTCTCAGATATTCAGCACATAAGCTGATAGCTTAATATCACACAAGGCCATTGCCACATCCTCAATGCATCTTCTGATTATCTTTCACCCTGTAAGGGTTACCTCAAACAAAATAAGAAAAGAAAAATAAATCCCACTTGGTTTAGAGCAGAGACTAAAGACACACAACAATGGATGAAGAAAAGAAAAAAATCTAATTTAAAAGGCTATAAAATTCACATTGGGGCCCATGATGTTCAATCACTGCCAGTCGTAAAGTCTATACAAAGATGATGGAAGGGGCGGTAGGATAACCAAACCAGAGCTGTGTCCATCACCCCCCATCTCCTCTGTCTTTGTCTTTCTCAGATGTCTTCAGAAGGGCTGCCATTCTTTCTTCCAGCCTTATCAGTCACGCCTCAGTCATCGTTGGCCATTAGTTCTCATTAGTCAGCCTTCGCATGCAAGTCGGGCAGTTCACAGCGAGCTCACAGCCACCCAGCTCGCGAAGCTCGTGGATTTCAGCATCAAATCCCCCCAATTGTCACAGCTTTTCTTTTTTTGTGAACAGGATGACGTGCCGCTCGATAAAAACGGCGACCTCGTGCCGGGAAAAGTGCAAATCGTTCATTAGAAAAAAAAGCACACAACTTCTATCTCCTGATGGTAGTCATGCAGCAGATTTAGTCGTGTCTCAAGTAGGTCTGTGCTTCATCATCAGATCCGTTTCTCCCTCCGAGCCAGTTAATGGGGAGGAGAGGGAGTGCTGGGTGATGGAATCAGAGGACCAAAAAGAGAGAGGGAAGGAAGGAAGGAAGGAGTGAGTGAAATAAAGAGGTGAGGTGGAGAAAAAGAGGAGGAAGAAGAGGGGTGTAGGGGGGGGCAAGCTCAGCTGGGGAGCAACCAGAGCTCGAGGAAGTCCCAGTGCTTCCAGAGGGTGAAGAGGAAGAGGGCGAGGAACACAGTGGAGGCGACGCGGGTGCGGGTCTTCATGAGCGGCGTGATGAAGTTGGCCATGGTGGAGACGAAGACCAGCAGCACGGCCATCAGGGCCAGGATGACGTTGATAAGCTTGCCCAGGAGGGCGCGCGCGTTGGCGTTCTCCACCCCCTCCAGCTGCACCACCTGCTGCTGCTGCTGCTGCAGCTCCAGTTTGGTGATGCGGGTCAGACAGGACTCCACAGCCTCCTGTACAGGTCAACATACACACACACACACACACACACACACACACACACACACACACACACACACACGCAATGTGAACATTAACATGTGCACGTGGACACAGAAATGCATGTGCAACTCATTAACATGCGCATGTGGACACTAAACATACAAAGACAAATACAATGTACCCAAACCTGTGCACACTTGATGTTGGACAAGCACACACATTCAGTTATACATACATGTACTATGTTTACTTTACCCTTGTATGTGTACATGAAATACAAAACCCCATGACTGGAAGACTTTCCTCTGTTTACAAGCTCTTCAAAAAGACACAGGTCTTTACAAGCATTGCTTGTAAACCTCACTACAGATTCCTTGCGTGTCTCACACATAAACTATGGAGATATTGCTGACCTGGATGTCTCTGGCTCTCTCGTAGGACTGGTAGGCCACCTTCTCCTCCATGCTGACCAGTTCTTGTTTCAGGTTGGTCATTTCGTTCTGATGGAGTTCAGTCAGATCGTTCAGCTGCTCCTCGAGCCGCTCATACCTATAAACACACGTCCATTAATAATCTCCCTCCCCAACTGTAGAAGCATTTAACATGTTCTAACATCTTTGGTATATGTATCAGCTTCTTCCATGTGTATTTCATTTATTTCTGTACCATTTGTCTTAATGCTAAATCCAATAAGAAAACCAACATGGCCATCTATCATCTCTGAATGAAACGCCATCTGCCCAAGATAAGGATGATTTTAGATTGAAAAAAAGAGGAAAGTAATAATCCTCTCCAGTATTTAGTGCCAACCACCAGGATTCGCCATTGAGCAAAGGTTCATGAATTAGAGTAGTCAAATGAAATGATACTAATCAAACTAATACATCATCTAGCTCAGGGTATGGCTGGAACAAACATTCATTAAGCTGCCATGCTGTTGTTCATTACCAACCCAAGTCCCATCTGGATGTATTCCTGTCTGTTTCAGTGCATGTCTAACTATACAAATCCTGTATGCCACTCTGTTACGCTACACAGTTTTCTGTGGCTCTATGTCCCTGTATTTTTCCATCAGTATGTCTGCGTTTCACTGTTTGCCTCACTGTGTCATTAAATCTTTTTCATTTCTTTTTCAACATCTTTCAACATGTCTGTTGATCTGTTTCTATCAGTTACATATACTATAGGTCAACCTGTGTCCTGGCCTGTAGCTCTCCGTTTGTCCTTGTTGTAACTATCTACTTGCATCACTGCATACCTCCCCTGTACGTCTCCCTCTCAACTTTCCATGTGTGTCTCTGGGTCCTTCTCAATACGTCTCCCAGTCTCTTCACTGCATTCACTCACTCTGTGTCTGTCTCCCTGTCGGTTCTGCCACTGTGTTTGCCTACCTTTGACTTTACCTCTCTTTCTTTGTGTGTCCAGACCAGACAGACTATCTCTTTTCCTTTCATCTGACTGCTTTAACATTTCTCGTAGCTAGTCTATTTCTACCAGTGTGATTGTGTTGGTGTGTGTGTGTGTGTGTGTGTGTGTGTGTGTGTGTGGGTGTGTATCCATCCATGTGTATGCCTGTACCTGTATCTCTCCTCCTGCAGGCACTGGGTCATGTAAGAGTAGTCGCTCTGCAGCTGTCCCTTCATGTCCTCTATGGCATCCTCCATGTGGGCCTGGCTGGACTTGATCTCCTGGAGCCCCTCCAGCAGGGCATCCCACGAGCTGTGCACATGGTGGTGGTGGTGGTGGTGTCCGTCCAGACGGGGGCTGCCCAAAATGGCCGCCCCACCTCCACCACCACCACCGCCACCACCGCCACCCCCACCGCCACCACCACCGCCACCACCACCACCACCTCCACCGCCACCTCCACCTCCACCTCCACCTCCACCTCCACCACCACAACCCCCACCTCCACCCCCCCCAGAGTTGCTGCCGGCACCTGAGCCGGAGGTGGCGCTGGAGCACTCGTCGTCGCTGCCGTACTTGGGGCTGGAGACGAGCGTGGCGCTGCCACTGAGCGCCCGTGGCGTCTCCTGCCCGTGGCCATCTTCCAGCGGGTCTTTGAGCTGGGCGATGTTGTCGGCGCTGCCGAACTTGTTGCGGATAAGGCTGGCGAACTCGCGCGGCTTGGAGACCACGGCTGTGTGCGTGAACGCCGACACGCCGCCCTTCATACCCTCTACCATGCCGCCGCCGAAGCCGCTGATGCCCGCGCGCATGTTGGCGCCCACGTCCTTCAGGCCCTGCTGCATATCCCGCAGGACATCCTTGGGCTGACGCCCTGGACCGTTCTAGACAGGACGGAGAGAGCAAGAGAGTAAAAGGGAAGTGGGGAAGAGAAAATAAAGACAGAGAGAGAGAGAGAGAGGAAGACAAGGAGGAGAAAGAAAGAGGACAGAACAGAGGCATAGAACAGGAAAAAGAAGAAAATAAGAGAAAAGGGGGGAATAAGAGGAGAGCAGAAAAGCAGAGAGCTGGGGACAAGTTAAAACATATGTAACGTATGGGTGACTGAAAGATCAGGTGCTGTGCTGATGTTCCACCTCATCCAACAGCAGCAATCCAGTTTATGTTTACACCTGGGCAGTCTGTTTGGTGTGTATTCAGCCCATGGTGCAATAAACACCTGGGCAGTCTGTTTGGTGTGTATCTACCCCATAGAACAATGACTGCCACTTTCAAATTACAACAGGCCAACCATCCACATCCAGTAAATTGTGCAATATCCAATATCCACCTGGTTCACCACCTCTGTCGTTCTACCCATCTCTCTCTAATGTGTTTATGTGTCTCTCTACATTTTAACCACACAAACACACACACACACACCTGTTCAATCTCCTTAAGTTTCTTGTGGTAGTGCTCCAATTTCTTGTGCAAGTGTGCAATGGTCTGCGCCGACTTCTGGTTCTTCTTCTCAAACACCTGCTTGATGCGTGCCCCTTGCTGCTTATCGGCGTTGTGCGCCAGCTTCAGGTACTCGGCCACGTTCTCGTCGCGCGCCTCCTGCTCCACCCGGATCTGCTCGGTGATCTTGAGGATCTTCTGCTGCAGGTGCTCCAGGGCGGCGCGCGTCCGCTGCATCTCAGCGGCCTCCAAGCCCGCAACCGCGGCCGCCGCGTCCACGCTGATGTTGCCATCCGAACCCCCGTGGCTGGTGGAGGGCGGCAGGCCCAGCGTGGACACCTCACTCTTATCCAGCTGTGCACGGAGGGAGAAGGGCAAAGAGGAAAAGGTGGAAAGGTAGAGAGGTGTGAGAGAAGAGAGATAATGAATAACAGAGGAGGGAAAAGAAAGTGGCCAATGTGAAAGGAAAGGAAGAACAGGGAGGAGAGAACAAAAGGGATGTTTGCTTTCAGCCAGAAAAGATCCTGATCGAACACTGAAACTAAATGAAAAAAGAAAGGATGAACTGCAGATTATAAATCACGATGAGAGAACAGTTCAGTGTGTTTCCAGTGCACTTGGAGATTCAACTGTGCGCACATTATAACACACCCTCCGTCGCCCCACAGCTCTTTGTGGGCACTTATTTGTTTGAATTGGCCTTAAATTCTATTTGCGTGTATGTGTGTGAATGAAGGACTAAACTAGCCATTATAAGCTGCAGCGTTTCATAAGGGAAATAAATAAATAACCAAATATGAACTAAATAAATAAATAATTCCACTGCACTGTAAGCAAAATATGGAACATCTGTCCAGGCAAATCTCCCAGTAGCAGCTTGATGAATCAAGGGCATGCTTGCATCAAAGCAACTTAACAGTAGCATGCCTTTATATCAAATTATTGCTTTGGCCTAATAATGGTGATGACAAGGAAAAAGCAGATTTTGCATACTCCATTCCTTGTCTAATGTACAGGATACAATAGGCTAAATAAGAGAGTGCATCAGACAAAAAGATATTGTAAACATGACATGAGTTCATAAAACCTCCTAGTCATAGTCCCAGTCAGTTTGACAGCGTCTGAGCTGCCTTTCCACTGTGAATCAGCTAGGAGAAAATTACACTGGAGCTCAGCGAGGTTAATAATAGTCTGCACGCGGTAGGCTGTGCCAGTTTTGAGTTTGAATATTTGCTCCCCACAGAAAAGAAGGGGGGACTCGTCACGGGGTTAATCATTATGCCCTGTTGCTGTGACTGACCTCTCAACCCCGTTATCTCGTCATCCATGGCAAGCCACCAGACAAAAGGGAAAGGGAAAGGAAAAATATAAAAGCCTGCAGGAAATGTAGGGTAACTGAGGCCATTCTGTGGGCTTGGATCGGACGACACCATCTCACACGTTCACACAGCTGCCCTACTTCAACTGGCATAAAGCCGGCGTGCTTCTGATGGCGTTTTATTTTTTATTTTCCTGCGATCCGAGAGATACACGAGCTTCACGGGTGCTCTCCGCAATGATCTCAACAGCCGGTCACCCGATGACATTTTTAGAAAGTAGGTTACGCCAGAAAGCCACACGGCAAATGAGTGGATTTAACCGCAAAAAGCAGGGAGGATAAAATCCATGTCAACGTGTATAGCAGCCAGGGTACTTGCATCTATTCGATATCCCTCGAACACTTAAGATAAGGATTTTACACAGAGACCGGGCTAAGATGCGGAGATTATT
The DNA here is from genome assembly GCF_017589495.1 of Alosa alosa. Lineage (NCBI taxonomy): Eukaryota > Metazoa > Chordata > Actinopteri > Clupeiformes > Clupeidae > Alosa > Alosa alosa. The sequence goes on from NC_063198.1 coordinate 22,053,921, forward strand.
CGAGCAGTAAACACAGCCTTGCACAACACATACATCTACATGCACAAAACACACCATGGCAACCATGGTTGTTTTAAACCCAGGGATGAGCGAAAATGACCAAATGACAAGCTCTTAGAGGCCAAACGTAAGATGCCTGTGATGATGACTGCACACAGATGTGGCGCTGACTTAAACGTATGTGAAGACATGCACTGCAGCATGGCAGAAAACTGGATGATGATGTTGCATGACGGAGCAATGGATGGTTACAAAATGACAAAACAAACAAAAATAGTGATGTAAAAGAAGGCATACATATCAACCAAAAAGCATGGTGATTATAATATCAATTTGGGAACATTACCATACTGTTTAATCCAGGACTGGCAGTGCCACTGCAGCTCTGTATAGGAGGCCCATCCTTCTCTCTGTTACCTTCCACACCCCACCCCCTCTCTCTCTCAGTCACAACAGACTCACTCCCCTCCCCAAAACCCCCTCTCTGCTTCACGCTCTCTCTGTCTCCCCGCTGTCTGACTACAGCTCTATCCGTGCCTCGTGTGCCATTGTTTAGCGCTCAAGCGACTGTGCTCTCTTCCACAGCCACCCATCTCACAGTAAATTTCAGCCTCCCTCTCTCCTTCTTCCTATGTATTTTACTGTACGTTATTTGTCTGTACTTGTGTCCTCAGCTCTGTGACCACCCTATCTGAGAGAGCACTACGCTAGCGGTCCTGCTCTGTCACAGGACTAGCTGCTGCTGAGGCACACATGAGAGAGCCAGGGAGAGGGGGTTAGATGGAGGGAGGGGGAGCTTAGCGCACGCGTGCAGGTGCCCCTCTGAGCTCAAGCTGGATAAACAGAGGGAGGGGGAGGGGAGCAAGAGAGAGGGAAGGCAGCAGGGCATGCGTCAGTGCCATTATGGTCCACTCGTCCGCTCTACAACTCTGGCCCCTCGTTCGCACGCCTCACAGCCCTTTTTGAGATGGCTGAAGGGCTCCTCTTTTTGCCGATGTCGCATGCACAGAGCGGCAGTGGCGCGAGAGAACGCGCTAGATTCCTGTCTCAGATCCGACTAGAGCAGTGCGTTATCAGCAACTGTCACCGGTAGATCTTCGCTTCCTTTTAAAATATTCACCAGGTTCGTCACAGCAAGCGCCCCACCCACCCCTTTCATGGTGGGCATCTGACACACACACACACACTGCTGAGTTCTGAGAGGTTCTAACTCAGTCTGCTGAATCCAGATTTCCTGAATGTGGTTCAATTCTGCTGATTGGTTCTGTTTCTGGTGTAGCTACCAGAAACGGTTCTACACAGTGTTCAGTTGAGTATCACTGGACTAAACACTCACTTCTGCTGAACCAGACAAATTCCACCTAATAGTATTTGGTTCTGATAGTTCCTTTCTAAAACCACTGGATGACATTCATGTCTGCCTGTGTAGGGAGTGTAAGTTCCATTTGACTAGACTCCAACAGGTCATTTGGCTAGATTCCCTTTGGCAAAGGTTCTTCCCCACTAATGAGTAGTGCTAGCGAAGCGGGGCGTGCTGATTGCAACAACTAATCTGAGACTCTACAGTCTCCCCCCAAGAGAGACAGCAGGGAGAATGACTGTGTGGATGTAAGGATGTAAACAAGAGAACTGGTCAAGGTGGGGGCAGAGGGGGGTTACTGTCGTCATCTTCCTAGCAACCTGCTTGACAACAAGTAGGTCACAGAGCCTGGCACCTGAGTGAATACTTGCTGCTAGTGATGCTGATGAGGCATACTAGTTATGCATACTATTTGTCTATAGAAGTTGGGAAAGCACAATCAGTTTAAATCATGGCCATGGATGGTTTTATCTCTACAAATGTGTTAAATGGAGTTCATATAGAGGAAAATAATGGGTAAAGTAGACATAGCTATAAAGCATTACCATCAAGGTTAATACACCACAATAAAACAGACCACTAAAATAATAACGAAAATGAGTCAGACATACAGTACATATAATTTTATTTCCATCTCATAATTAAGTGAAAACATGTCAAGAACACAACATGACTTATATAACAATAAATATGTACATTTATATATATATATATATATATATATATATATATATATACCATATATTTACACATTGAAGAAGATGGGCCCTGTGCACTTGAAGAAACAGATTACGGTGAGTGCAATTTCTGGGGTACTGCAGACTGATATTGAACAAGGCATTTTAATCAGGGTGGTGCATATTACTCAAAGCCGTTTCATTTCTTGGTGTCTATCTGAATGCCTTGATGCTGCCTGTCTCCCCTATTGTCACCAATAGCAGCAAGAAGAAAAAAAATCTAAATAAATAAATTATAAGATAAACTTTTTTCCCCATCGTGAGGGAGCTTGCAAAAAATATATATTGCACTGTGAATTAAATAAAAAGTACATTAGTATGTGGAAATAGCTTACTTGATATATCGAGGTCTAATGTATTTCTCCAAAGAGACTCCTTCAAAGGCCAAACAATTGCTTAATAGACTTGTGCTACTTAATTTTAGTTACAATAGTATATGTCTGCAGTACTGCAAAAGTTGTGCTAAAGCTTCGGGCGGTTGAGAGGAAAACATGGAAGTTAAAATGCAAAAAAATAAAATACACAAAGATGTCTAGAACAGAACAGATCTTTCTTTCATCCTCCTTCAACACATGCTCCAAACCTTTGCATATGATTTGTTAGCAGACTATCAATAATGAAGGTATAACAGTGCATTTTCCACTGGATAAGCCTTCCAGTTTACAGTTTCCTACTATTACATGTTAGGTTGTGAACCTGATTACCCCCACCCCCAAATAATTTCCTATTAAACATAAATGACAGGAAAGGCTCCTTAGTGCTACTGCAACTGTAAAAAAGGAACAAAAATGAGCACCTTTGGAGAACTTCTCTGAATACTGCAGTGTTTTGAGTTTACCTCACTGGCACTGCTCCTCTGCTATACTTTGCCACCACTCATCTATGATGGAATAGGTGTACCTACACTACGAGCAGTCAACAAAGGCCCTCACAATTATCCCACTCAGAACGGTCACGGAGTGTAAGTGATTCAGTCCAGTTCAAGTTTACATAAAGCATAGAACCAGTAGCAAAGTTCACGTTGGTCCATGGTGTAGCAGAGTCAGACATGTTTCTGGACCACCCTCCCAATAAGAGGCTACAGTGATTTTACAAGACCACACCTCCACCTTTAAATAGCAACAGCACCCCCCACTATGAGGTTTTCATAAATGGGTGATGGGGGTTCTCGTGGGATTGACAGCCATGATTTGTAGAAGAGTCTCCCAGAGGAGATGACAAAGGATACCTCTGAGGTGTTTGTTTCTATGTACAAGTCTTTAGGTAGGCTTTGTATGTGCAGTGCCTGTGTTGGGTTTTAAGTTCCTGAGAGAAGTAGTGAGTTTTGCTGCTTGCAAATGAGGCTTCCTTGGTCACTACCAGTTGTCCAATCACTGGCCTGATTTTCTGGGCGTGCCCACTACCCTTCTCTTTGCCTGGTAGAAATCTGGAATCAAACCAGAGGTAGAAGACATTCAATAACATGGACATAAATAGGCAATAACAGAATAAGCTCACTGAAGATGAGACAATAGAAAAAAAATCTTAAACAAAAAACACTTCAAGAAATACTAGCACAAAGACAAAAAACACACACCTGTAATATTAGATTGTTTCCTCTTCAGTTTGTTGCTACTGGCATCGTTCTTCACTGGGGTTCTTTCCAGGATTTTCCGGTTGTTTGGGTGTCTCTCCGGTGTCCCAGGAACATTTTCCTTACTGCTCTGCGATGTGCTGGGCATGGTCTCTGCTGATGCCGACTCCATGGATACTCCGGCCTCCAAGGATGTGGATAATGCTGAGAAGTCGGTGACATTGCTGCGCTTAGAGGAGCGGTACACCAGGGGAACCTTCGCCCCAGAAACACCCTCCCACAGGAAGTCGGCGTTGTCCAGGGGCTCCTCGGTGAGGAAATTGAAGCCCCAGCGCCGTGATGCCTCCTCTAGGTCCCGCTTCAGCGCTGTGTGGTAGTCCTGCTGCAGCTGGTTACGGTCCACTGGCCCAAACAGGTTCCGTCTGGCTGACCCGTTTCCCAGAGACCTCAGAACACGCTTGTGGAAGGACATGGTTCTACACTGTGAAGAGAAGAGAGAATAAGTGTGATTAACAATATTCTACATAGTCATATGTTCCCTGGGACTACCGTGCCATCAAATTCAGAACCTCTCTTTAATTCTACATGACCCTTTGAAAACACTGTTTTATCAAGTCATCTAAACCTTTCACATAAAAAAACCATCATGTTTAGAAAATCCAAACCATATCAATAACATGCCCTGAAAGATATACAGTTTTAAATGCTTTTTTCCCCCATCTGAACTCACCATGATTGCACCTTGGCTGCTTCACTGCTGGTTTGTTGAAACTGAACTCAACTCAGACAGCACAAGGCTTTTTAAACTCTGATCAGTCTACTGCTGACTCATGAAGGTCCAACCCTCTACAGGCAGGTCTTGTCTGGTACATGCCTGGGCAAAACTCCTAGCTACTTGCAAGGGCAAGTCTAACCAAACAGCGGTTGTAGCCAACTACAACCTCTAGGGGGTGATAGAAACACACTGTTGGGAGAAAACGGTACTACATATAGAGACTGTACTGTACCTCAACAGTTTTCTAACCATCTCAGAAAACTGCTGGGCCCTGCTAGGGATTCCTTCACTTAATTTCTCTCAAGTATGTGGTATTTCACAATATAGAACACAAGGTATTTCTTTGTAAATATACTTCCCTTTTCCAATTGCCAAAGTTCTACTTCTCAAAAAATCCTGAAAAGGCTGTAGGCCTAATCATAATTTAAAATCTGTGCTGGATACATCTACAATCTTAATCTTTTCACAATTTCATCATGTAGCTGTATATATGTCATTTTAAGGCAAATCCTTGCCCATTCCTCTTTCAGCACTATTTCCTGGTTTCAAATCAAAGGTCCAAAGGGAAACCACCAGCTGGGTAACTTCAGGAAAATTACACACAGTGTGGGTCAGACAGGGGAAGTTGGAGGTGGGGACAGGGGCTTGAGAAGCCTCTCTCTACTCTTCCCTTCAGCAGTGTATTTTTCGTTTTCAATACAAACTCAAAGATCAATTTACCACCAGACAACTTCCTCCTCACAAAATTGTTCGAACTTCTGCTGTCTGAGTCATCAGAAATCCCCCAAGCAAATGACTTGGCTATGAATGGGTTTCATTGAACAGGTTCTCATGAAGTTGGGGTTTTTCGAGTAAACTGGGAGTGGCTCAATCTGATGTCATTTAGACATGTCTGAGAGACTGACGCCTTTGACTGCCTCTCATACCAAATTAAAATGAAAATCTGTTAGACAAATCATGACAGATTTTAAAACACACAGCCTAAATAAATCCCATAATAGTAGGCCAATGATTAAATAGTTCTACATGACACTATGCTAGACATTGTTACACTATGCTAGACACTGGGTTCTGTTAAGGTCGGTTCACATTTGTTTTTGTTTCCTAAACGACGCATACCAATATTAGGCTGATGATCCAAATGTGGAATATTTTTTTATAATTTGGTTTAAAATTCAAAAAGGTTATCAATATGGAAATGGCGAGCATCGCAGTGACATCTCGTTACCAGTAAGGATCTTCAGGTTTCTGATAGAGGACTGAAAAAGATGACTGACGTCAAACAAGGTGGGGGGAAAATCAAATGTCATGGCGGGAGAGGGAAGTACTGTCTGATTGGTGTAAGGGATATATGACATACCTCAGACCGCTGCCCACTATTTTACTCCACGTGAATCTGTAACTCGTGTGACTGGTAAAGTTCACTACGAGGTTGTCTCAAGTGTTTTTTTGCCCCTTGAAACGGCGATTGTACAAACTATCTAACTAACAGTCTATGGTACAAATACGGTCAGAGTTTCACGGTCAGAGTTCTAAAAAAACACAGACAATCCAACACAAGCCAAATTATCTAGGCCTACCTATTTTTAAATGGTAGATTTAAGCCTATATGTGTTAGTTCTTGTAAAGGCTAGTCCATGTATCCTACATAAAATAAGTAGGCCAGGTACGTTTGTAACAATTCACAGACTAGCTTGAATGATATGCAACAGTGTAGCCTAATAACGTTATGTAGCATAAATACAGCTATTTTCTATTACATGTCTAGAAGTATTTTAATTGATATGCTACCAAGAACTTGAAAAAGGCTGAAAAGACAAGACTTAAAGGAAAATAACATTCCACTTACAGATCAGTGTTATCCTCCAATAGATGATGATATTTCTTGTAGCCTAGGATAGCCTTTATGGCTTCACTTAGAGCTAATTAATCGAAACTGATTGACTGACTAAAACAACAGAGATTGAAAGTCCTATTGAAATATATCCACTCAAATCCCAAATTAGCCTACAAATGCAAAATCGTCAAGGGGTGTTCGAGACGAATTAGCTATCCTTTCAGCGGAGTCCAGGTATGTCGTGTCTAATGTCAAACTGTTCACGCTGCAGAGGGAAGAGACATTTTTATGAACTTCGGTGGGCGTGGGTCTTCTCTCGTGGACGGGCGGAGCGAGACTGCCTGGGTCTTCTCTCGTGGACGGGCGGAGCGAGATTGTCAGAACACGTGGATCACGGGTATCACGGACCACGGTAAACACTCGTGGACACGTGAATGTAGCCTACTATCCTCTCCCATTCTTCCGGGTTGAGGAAATACCTCTGCAGTCCACTTCCACTGGCTCTCTGTGGAACTAATTATGAGGCATTCTTGTGTCACACCCACGCACAGACAACCAGATCTAGCCTATTTACAGAAACGTTTCCCTGCCATGAAGTCTAAATGGCTAGGCTAGCCTAACCCTCTGTGAGGATTAGTTGGCACCGCATAGGCTATTATTGCTCCCACTGCACAGTCTAACCTAATTTTCTAAACAAAATGTCTGTTCTGTTCAGTCACAAATTGTGTTTGACCTCATTAACTAACCTGTTTGAGATTAGCCTAATCCTGATGCGGGTTTGACACGTTTTCATGAAGAAGACAAAGCCTAAAATAAATAAATGAATGATTTCAAATATAAACCATCTCAAAATAACAGCAGGCTACAAAAAAAAGTCGTTTTTGCTGGGACAACCCAGAGAGCACGTATCGAGATCCGCGCGAAAATTTGAGTATAGCCAGAGAATGTCTAATAGGAAGACGGGCTCTGGTATAGCTCCGCCCAGTCCACGTGTTGCTAAAGTCAGGTTTGTTTATGTATGTCAGCCAAAACTCTGTCAGCTCCTGCACCCGTTGAGCTTCGGCCTCTTTCTCTCTTGGCTGCAGTTCAAGTCCCTACTGCATTGCATTGACAGTGGCACATGTCTTTCTAAAGAAGCTGTCGAGTAAACAGCATCCGTAACGCAGGTTGAAGGGCTATAATGACGGTATCAAAGTGGGATAACTCATTTGTGTGGTGTTGCAGGAGTTTAACAACCTCCGTTCTGATCACTGCAAAATGGCCTTTTTGTTCTTTGGCTATAAAGAAATGCAAATAAGATTCAAGAAGCTTATTGTCAATCCTACATTTCCATGTAGAAGCGAAATATATAGCCTAGGCTAGCCTACTTAGGTTGATTAAACAAAGAAAAATAAAGTTTGAAAATAGATCAGTTGTTTAGGCTATTTTAGCTATTTAAAAAATGGTCTTGACAAACTGGTTAGCCTAGTGCCCCTTACAAAAAATACGAATTATTGGATTATAGTGATGTTTCAAGGTAATTGTTTCACCTTATAGTAGCCTAGCCTATCAAAGATGTATTTGATCTTGAATGAATGAATTAAGGACTGGAAAAAATGACTGACGTCAAACAAGGAGGGGGGAAATATTCAAAGTCATGGCGGGAGAGTGAAGCAGCTTAGCCTACTGATTGGTGAAAGGAATATATGTCACACCTCAGACCGCTGCCCACTGTTTCACTCCACGTGAATCTGTAATTCGTGTGCCTGGTAAAGTGCACTGTCTTGACAGTGTGTTTTTGTTTGCCCCTTGAAACGGCAACAGAGTTCTAAAAAAAAAGAAAACAAATTTGGTGGTGGTGGTGTGTGTGTGTGAATCAGTGTTTGCACAAGTTACACTCTTTGCAACACTGCATTTCGGTCGTTGCTTTTACCTATAGCAATTCCCCTAACAATTTCACAGTTAGGCTATGCTATTCACGCTTGCAAGACTCGTGGCTGATAGGTGGCATTAGGTTGAAATTGAAAGTAAGTTATTGTGTATGTGTTTATTTCATACACAATATGGCAACCTTGGAAATGTCAGACTAACAGAAAAAAACTAAAATGTCTGACAAAATCCTATAGTAGGAGTCTGCTGGCTGTCAGGTATTTTGGGGTCTGTTTGGATTAAATTGCCACAACACTCAAGAACAGATGAAGCATCAAATTCCACAACCATCACTTGTACAATTTTGATGGTGATTCCCATGCCTTATATTACATGGCCAACTTGTCTGTTGGCTACCTCTGCACTTCATGAACGTCTCCTCTTTCTATGGGGCTGCAGATCCTCACCAGGCCTTCTATAACGGGATACTCCTCTCTTATGCAAACTCAGCTGTTAACCCAGTCGTGTATGCCTGGTGGCAATTTGGAGAAGGTTTGTTGTATGCAAGGAGTTCCAACAAACTCCAAGAAGCAGCCAGATCACAGAAAATATCAACAGCATCAGCACCACCAGGAAAGAGCAAAACAGTAGATCTGGGGACAGTAAAGACTTTATCTCTGTACAGATTGTTTTATGCCCTGTAATCCAGAGGGGGGGATACCCATAAACCTACTATCCGTTTGTTCCATATTTTGTAACCTTTAAATTCCAGACTTTATGTATAATATCGTAAAATGTTCATCATAATGTGTAGTCTACCTCTAACTTGGGGGTGTGCATTCCTATTATTTTGGTGGCAGTGTTGGTACAATGCTTGTATACAGTAGGAGTAGGTGGAGGGCAACATGGACTCCTTTTGGTTGACACACTGCTGACATATCGGTGGGTTTCTTCAATAGAGCTACAGTCTCTCTTTCAAAAGGGAGATTATCTGATGGTGCGTTCTTATTAGTATTCACCTGAAGTCGTGGCACGTGTACCAGAATGGGCAACCACGCTATCGAGATCCTATACACTCTGCAGTATTTGGTAACTTTCTCTTTTTGCTTGCTGTGTAGCTGAAATTATACTTCCTTCCATGATTATATCGATGCTGTATGTGTTCCATAAAAAGCTAACCACTCATGACTGGAAAGAAGTAGTGCTTGTGAATAATACAGAGTGTATGAATAAGTAGATCCCATCACAAATATGAAAATGATTGTTCAGCAACATTTCAATGACTTGTTTTGTTTCTTAATCACCCTACCAAACAAAGATTACACAACATAATGTTATGCCAATATTTCACTTACCCATTCTCTTAGAAAAAGAATAAAGGTATTCGAATTTAGGCCTATATGTTGGACGGTCCTTTGTCTAAAATTGTAGGAAAACAGATTTTCAGTAGGCCTATAATTTATACTGTATATTTCGGTCCACCTATAAGTTATTTCTGTTTCCAGACAGCATCAAGGTTTTCTACTATGGGCATAGCACTAAATTCATAAATGTGGAACATGATATTTTGATGTGTTGCTTATGTTGTTAACCTAGCAGGTTATTTTATGGTGTAAGTTCATGAGTAGAACAATACATTTACTGAATGTGTCACTCATAAGGCTGTTTAACCCTCCTTCTTTGTTCCTGATCAAAGTTGATTTACAATTTCTCTTTCACATATTAATGTAATCTGATTTTCATGAGGCTCCATAGCTTTGTGTGTATCTCGGACGAGTTCCAACACTGTAAGACATCATGTCTCACCCCTGTCCCTAAGAAGCCACACCCAAGTGAGCTTAATGACTACAGGCCTGTCGCTCTAACATCACACGTGATGAAGACAAAGCGACTGGTCTTGTGTATACTCAGACCCCAGGTATGCCATGCACTACACCCGCTACAGTTTGCATACCAGGAGAAAGTGGGCGTGGACGATGCCATCACTTATCTCCTGCACAGGACACATTCTCACCTAGACAAGGGGAAAAGTGCTGTGAGAATCATGTTCTTTGATTTCTCAAGTGCTTTTAACACCATCCAACCCCTCAGACTGGGAGACAAGCTCTTGCAGATGGGTGTGGACGGTCACCTGGTATCCTGGATTACAGATTATCTGACCGAGCGGCCACAGTTCGTCAAATTGAAGAACTGTCTCTGACACTGATCAGCAGCACCGGAGCTCCACAGGGAACTGTGCTCTCTCCAGTCCTATTTACCCATCTGACTTCTGCTACAATACTGAGTCATACCACATGCAGAAGACGATACTGCAATTGTGGGGTGTATCAGGTATGAGGAGGAGGAGTAGGGCAAGAGGAGGAGTACAGGGGCCTGGTCGAGGACTTTGTGCAATGGTGCAAACTCAATCACCTTCAATTCAATACTTCGAAGACCAAGGAGATGGTGGTGGATTTCCGCAGGTCTAAGCCCGCCGTGCTACCAGTCTCCATTGATGGGGTCAATGTGGAGGTGGTAAACAACAAGTATCTGAACAACAAACAAACAAGTAGCTTACACCTGGACAATAAACTGGACTGGTCAGCCAATACTGAAACACTCTACAAGAAAGGGCAGATCAGGCTGTACTTCCTGAGGAGGTTGCGGTCCTTCAATGTCTGCAGTAAGCTCCTCAGGATGTTTTACCAGTCTGAGGTTGCCAGCGTCTTCTATGCTGTGGTATGCTGGGGAGGAAGAACAAAGAAGAAGGATGCTGGGCGACTAGACAGGCTGGTAAGGAAAGCTGGCTCTGTCGTGGGAGCCAAACTGGAGTGCATCACTTCAATATCAGACAAAAGGGCCCTGAATAAACTGACATTCATTGTCCAACATCTTGGACAATGAATGTCATCCACTCCACAGCACTGTTACAAAGCAGAAGAGCTTGATCAGCTGGAGACTTTGCTCACTGTCATTTGTCCCCAGGGCCATTGAACTGTTCAATGCTTCACAGGTAGAGGAGAGATAGACTTCTCTGAGTCTGTCTACCTCTCCATGTTTGTGTACGGACTGTCCACTAGCCTACTGTTTTACTGCTACACTGTTTACATGCTATATTATGCATACCCACTCCCTCCCTCCCTCCCACTGCCTGGACTGTGGCCGTACTTAATACCTAATACTTTATACTTATTGACCAATGGCTGTAACCCTACTTCAACCTATTCTTGCACTGATATAGTTTTTATATTACTTTGTCTACATTATTCTCTTATCTGTCCATATTATTTTATGCTGGTCTCTATTACATCACCATGACACTCACTCTCATAGAGCACCTTACCATGCATACGGAATTACAGGCTCAGTACCTGCCCTGTCACTGCAAGCGCCTCATGCTTGATCATCCTTAAACACACTATGTGGATATTTGATTTAGTTTATCTAGTATATTTAGTATTTTCTCTATTGTGTACGGAACCCCTAAGGGGACATAAGCAAAAAATCTAAAGTTTAGTTTCATGTGCTCACGTGAAACTTTCATGTGCTCACATGTGCGCACATGAAACTTTCATGTGAGCACGTGAAACTAAACTTTAGATTTTATTTTGCTCATGTCCCCTTAGGGGCTCCGTAAATGTGCAGTGAAAATAGATTTTTTTATATTTATATACTTCTGTTGTAAGTGCATGTTGTGTATGTCTGTATGCTACTGAGACCTTGAATTTCCCCTTGGGGATCAATAAAGTATCTATCTATCTATCTATCTATCTATCTATCTATCTATCTATCTGAACCCACAAAATCAATTTTGATCATTTGCATAAAATGTTGGGTGTTTTATTTAACTTTTGTGTGTTCCTGGTGAGACCAATAAGTGTATAAACCTATGTAGTGTACAAGTATGCACAAGTGTACCTATTGATGAGATGGACAATATGTCCTTATCCTTTTTTAGCCATATTTATTATGTATTTATTATGTGCATTTTGTGTATTCAGTGTACATGTTCTGTTTTTGTAATGCTGTGGCACCAATGGGCTCTACGGCGGCCATATGACAACGCTTTTTGGGCACTCGTCGGGCATCCATTTCGGTAGAAATGCGCATGCGCAAGGCTTCATGACACCAATCTTGCTCCAGCGGCGAGATCACAACACATGATTGGCATGATGTCTTCACAACACACCATATGATTGGCTCAATGTATTCACATCACACCACACGATTGGCTCAATGTATTCACATGTCAACGTTTTGCCGAGGAAGGGGTGGGATATGTGTAGACAATGGCCATATTGGCGTGACAAACTAGCCCCATGCATTTCTATGGAGTATTATTTGAGTGCTGTGTCTCCACATTAGAAAGTCTCTGGAAATACACACCTCAGAATATAACCTAACTAGACTGTGCCACCATGAACTATGAAAATGTGCTTGCTCAAATGTAGAAGGCTAGAAGGTCACTAATATCACCAACCATGAAGAACAGAGCACTATGTGCTTCAGGTTATTTGATATTTTAAATTCTATAACTGCCAGCTAAACAGCCAACTGTCACTGCTAGTGTCTCTCTTTCTCTCTCTTACACACACACACACACACACACACCCTGTCAGTTTGTCTATCTGATCCTTTTACCCTTTCTTTTCTTCACACTTACATAGGCTACTGAAGGCCTTACAGACTTCAGCTGATACTAGCTATGTAAAAGTCTATTAAACTTGATTTAACAGAGATCTCTGCACTTTGTGCTCTGAATGGGTGTAGATAAGAACTGGCAGAGCAGGCTAGGCCTACACTCAAGCACACTTATAGGCATGAATTGATATTGAAGTATTATTTTTTTTAAGCGGACAATTTCCAGAATTTCTTGTTAAAGAGATCAATTATCAGCCTAAAATGTTTTATAATGTTGTATTGTTTATGTGGTCCACTTTTGCACACTACCTTGTAGAATATCTTTGCTTTTTGGCACCAAACCCTTTGCTACAATACCAGCAATGTGAGGTTTATGGACAAAACACCAAATTTGACCTTTTCTGAATTTGACCTTTGATTTGGGTCCTTCAAAACCTTCAAATAAAAATGGAGACATGTTTTTTTCTACTCTTAAGAACCCCTAGAACAAAGATATAATACTCTCCAAAAATTAACATGCGAATCCCACAAGCCCCCAAATTAGACACATAGGCCCCCCTATTAGTAGTACAATTACCAGAGGTATGGAAAGGCACAGTACAAGTTAGTCAAAATATAAGGGTAAAAAGGCTGAGGATTTAGCCACAATGGCTATCTACCCATAGCAATGCAGAGCCTCAGCTGGGCGGCAGTCTATCTTCGAAATGCTTTCAAAAACGTATATGTCCTAGATGGTATAAACTGTGTGTTAAAACCCAGGACATTCATAACATGTGTTTACTCCTTTCCTGCACTCATGTGCCTAAATGAGTCAATCAAGGCGCAAGCAGTGTCTAAGGTCAAGAATAAAATGTAATCCCTCATTGATTTAAAAGACCATCTTCTTCGCTAAGTGGATTAAGTTAGGTGATAAATGGCCTGCTTGTGACCATTACACTGCTGCATAATGTCCACAACTGCATAGAGCCCACAAAGTAGGTTAGGCTATAAAGAGGCCAGTTTTGGGTAGATATCACATACCGGTAGCACTTTACAGTAGCGGTAGATAGTACTTTACAGTAGGCTATACAGGCGGGCAGCCGTGGCCTACTGGTTAGCGCTTCGGACTTCGGACTCGGTTGCCGGTTCGAAACCCCGACCAGTAGGCACGGCTGAAGTGCCCTTGAGCACCCACCCCTTCACTGCTCCCCGAGCGCCCCTGTTGTTGCAGGCAGCTCACTGCCCCGGGATTAGTGTGTGCTTCACCTCACTGTGTGTTCACTGTGTGCTGAGTGTGTTTCACTATTTCACGGATTGGGATAAATGCAGAGACCAAATTTCCCTCACGGGATCAAAAGAGTATACAGTATACTTATACTTATACCCCAAAGCAAACACCATACTTCCGTCACTTGTAGTGCATAATGCATATTGATTACATCTCCCTTGTTGAAATACTTCCTTACTTGCGCTAAGTCATGGTCAGACTTCATTGAGAGAGAGCAATGATGATCAGGAAAAGTGTGTAGTGGAGTTTAAAGGAGAAAAGGCACTGCAGCTCCTCTAATGTCCTGTACAAGTTCTCTAAGCCGTAATAAATTAACTTCCTTCCACTTCTCACAGCTGTCTCACTTGTATGCCGGAATTTGGTTTTCGCTCCTCACTAATTAGCCTATAGCTGTTTCCTTGCATTGTGTCTCTCTTGAAAGTTGCTTTGAATAAAAGTGTCAACAAAATGAAAGTTCATGTTAAGCATAGAAACAAATGAGTTACAACTGAGAAACATAAATATCCCTTCTGACTTCCAAAAGATATACCTTTATTATGTTAATGCAAGTGTTATAAACCCAGAGTGTGATTGCAGAATGAGTCGAGAAGACCTTAGTTGATGACGCACAAAAACCAGCTATTTGATTGGTTGAGTTTATCATTAGAGGGCATGAAAATGCACTCTACTGTTATCCGATTTCTTCTTATTATAGTGCATGAAAATGCACTATACTGTTCTTCCAAAATGTCTTATTACAGTGCATGAAAATGCACTGTACTGTTCTTCCTAGGCTTCTTCTTATTCTTCTTCTTCTAACGCTTAATGCAGCTTCAACCGCTTAACGAGAAACTTCATTCAAACTATGTTACGTAGGTCTTACTTAGGACATGGGTGCTATGTATTTTTCAGCTTTGTAACTTTTATACTTTTTAAACTATTAATTAAAAACTGTTCAAAATTTCCCCATAGACTTAACATGGGCTGATGACATCACAATAGAGCCGTTAAGCAATTAGAATCCTATGGCAGGTGTTCGGGCCACCTGTCCCAACTGCCATTCTCAGGCTTTAAGCATACAAACTGGCCCTATTAAGACTACACACCCTATTCAACTGCTTCCTCTGCCAAAAACTGTTTCAGAATAAAAGTCCTCACTACAATATTTCACTGTTAAACAATTTAACCCTTTAAACTACTGAACCTTTTAACTGTTCAGCCATTGTAACTGTTACTTGTCATCAACTATGACTCCTACCCACTGGAGCTAGTTAGCTAAGTTAGCTAAGTCACATGGTTAGCATAGTTAGCATGCTAGCATGCTTGTTACCATTTTTAGCAACTGCTTAAAATGATTAGCTAAGTTAGCTAAGTCACATGGTTAGCATAGTTAGCATGCTAACATGTTAGCATGCTAGTTAGCATTTTTAGCAAAACTGCTTAAAATGATTAGTTAAGTCAGCTAAGTAACATGGTTAAAGATAGTTAGCATGTTAAGATGCTAGTTAGCATAACTGCTAAAAATAATTAGCTAAGTCACATGGTTAGCATACTTAACATTTTAACATTGTTAGCATGCTAGTTAGCATAGTAACTTGGTTAACATTATTATCTTTGTTAATATAGTTAGCATAACTGCTAGCAAACATTAGAGCCATTCCAAGTGTCAGTTATCGTCAACTATCTACCTAAATAATTTAACCATTTAAACTATCCACTTATTTAACCGTTCAATCATTCCAACTATATTAAACCTTATCTACCAAGTAAATTATTTACCTATATAAACTATCCACCTATTTAACTGTTGAGTCATTCCAACTATATTAAACCTCATCTACCTAGCAACCAATATAGTTTGTTTTTACTCTGTATGATATTTGACATCATATTTTTTGCATTTTCATGCACTATATTTCCTTCAGGAAATGCTTTTCTAGTTCTTATTTTTCTTCTTCTAACGCGTTTAATGCAGCTTCAACCGTTAAACGTAGAAACTTCATTCAAACTTTGTTACGTAGGTCTTACTTAGGACATTTGGGCTATTTATTTTTTAACTTTGTAACTTTTATACTTTTTAAACTATTAATTAAAAACTATCAAAATTTCCCCATTGACTTAACATTATGATTATGACATAACAATACGGCCTTTAAGCAATTAGAATCCTATGGCAGGTGTTCAGGCCACATGGCCCAACTGCCATTCTCAGGCTTTAAGCATACAAACTGGCCCTATTAAGACTACACATCCTGTTCAACTGCTTCCTCTGCCAAAAACTGTTTCAAAATAAAAGTCCTCACTATAATATTTTTACTGTTAAACAATTTAACCCTTTAAACTACCGAACTTTTAACTGTTCAGCCATTGTAACTGTTACTTGTCATCAACTATGACTCCTACCCACTGTAGCTAGTTAGCTAAGTTAATTAAGTAAGATGGTTAAGATAGTTAAGATGCTAGTTAGCATTTTAACAAAACTGCTAAAATGATTAGCTAAGTTAGCTAAGTAACATGGTTAGCATAGTTAGCATGCTAGCATTTTAGCATGCTAGTTAAAATTTTTAGCAAAACTGCTAAAAATGATTAGCTAAGTTAACTAAGTAACATGGTTAGCATAGTTAAGCATGCTAGCATGCTAGTTAGCATAACTGCTAAAAATGATTAGCTAGGTTAGCTAAGTAACATGGTTAATATAGTTAGCATGTTAGCATGCTAGTTAGAATAGTTAGCATACCTACTAAAAATGATTAGCTAAGTTAGCTAAGTAACATGGTTAGCATAGTTAGCATGCTAGTTAGCATAGTTAGCATAACTGTTAAAAATCATTAGCTAGGTTAGCTAAGTAACATGGTTAACATAGTTAACATGCTAGTTAGCATAATTAGCATACCTACTAAAAATGATTAGCTAGGTTAGCTAAGTCTCATGGTTAACATAGTGCTACACTGTAAAAAATGACACTACATCTTACTGCAGTAACACAAGTATACTTTACTTACTATAGGCTGACCTAGTGTTCTTACTAGAGTAACATTAGTAATGTGCCGAACTTGCAACAATGGGGTCTAAAACTTGAGATACACGAGTAAGCTTCACAACTCAGACCTGAGTAAACTGGACTCACGCGAGTGCACACGCCAAGCACAGTTAGCAGAGGGAGCATTCTGGATTCCACAGCCAACGGTCGGCAGTGTTACGGTGGTGCTGACTTTTGGGATGGGAGTGTAACGCAGCTTCACCAGTGACTTGCTCTGTCCGGTAAGTTTACAGTATGTATTAATGTGTCAAATGTTTACAGTATAGGTTGAACTAACAGCATTTGTGCAAAACTGTACATTCGGGTTTCATTAACAGCTGGGGTAATGTTAAGTTCAACTTGCTAAGGGTCGATATATGCGCTTAGCTCCTAACAGTTTGCAGCTAACTGATAGCAGCTAGCTTCTATGCGAAGTTAACACCAAAGAACACTGCCTCAGACCATGCAGAGCAGAAAACAAATATTCTAGGTATTCAAGCCCTTTGATATTTTTTATGTTATCGGTTATGAGGAAGTGGTGGCTTCTGGGGTCTAGAACTAGGCTGTATAAATTTGCCAATAGCAGTTGTCTTCATGAGCTCTCTTAATGAAGTTTAGTTCTAACGCTAGCCATTTCATGAGAAACGCTTTGCTAGCATGCTAAGTTGATTCAAAACGTGTAAAGATTAAACTGTGTATGGTTTACGCCGATATTCCTACTGTATTGATAAAACAATTAGGATAATTGGACTCATAACCTTACTGACTGAGAAAGCCATGGTCTTTTATCTAAAATCTTTCGCTGTGATTTAGCAAGAGGACTTAGGTTGCAGTGTGTGGAATTTGAACTAATGTGCCGTTATTGAGGTGCAAAATGGCATCCATATAATTCCAACGTATGATTGACATTTTAAATTCTATTGTGATAAATGTACTAGGCCTGAAGCAATAGAGAAAATTAAGTTGCTAAATCATAATATTTTTAGCTTAACAGTATTAATTAGGTCTCTGGAGAAATAATTTAAATTAACATTTAATGTGATAAACTTAATCAGCTGTTTTAGTTAAACATGGCCAATAGATGCATATTGATAATAATTTTGCCCTCTTTTTCTTTTGCAGTTGGAAAACTGAAAATGCAGAGCAATGAACTGGACATGTAAGTTGTGCTTGTTTGGATGTGAAGTCAGAGGTCAGTTGCTCAAACACTACTGATTGAAACATGGAGGTTACACCAGAATACTTCGAAAAAAAAACTGCAGAGGGTGGTGAAAACTGGCCAACGATCACCGGGTTCCTCACTCCCCTCCATCAAGGCCATCCAGGGCAAGTGATGCTTAAGCGTGTATAGCCAAGAGCATCAAAGACTGTTCTCACCTCAACCACAGACTGTTCACCCCACTCCCTCTGGGAGGTGTTACAGGTCTCTCTGCACCCAAACCAGCAGGTTCAGAGGAAACTTCTTCCCTGCGGCTGTCACCCTACTGAACTCTAGCTCTGCATCCCGGTGACAACCAACCAACTAAGCCCCCGCCCAATGCCTCCTTGCCTGTGCCTGTTGAGGTGTCCACCATGACCATGGAAACCTTTGACGGGGACACCCAACCCCAGCTGGACAATTGCACTACCCTATTCCACCCATAGTGTTCTATTTATTTACAAATGTACATACTGTAATTACACTTATACCTGGCATTTTCTACTGCTCTTCATACTATTCATCCTGCACATACACGTATTCTTACTACTGTTATAATGTTACTGTTTCTGCACTACAGTACTGTTACCACACTGCACATAGCTGTATACTGTACATATATGTCTATATGGTTCATACCGAATATCCATATTTATTCTGCTAATACACTGCACATATTTATACCTAATTTATATTACTCTAAACCACCTTCTGTAAACCAACTGTATACTACTGTTTACACCGCATATTTCTTATCCTGTCTATGCACCACCTGTCTTTGTATATCAGATTGCATTTTTCTGCTTTTTTGCACTTCTAGTTAGATGCAAACTGCATTTTGTTGTCTTTGTACTTGTACTCTGCAAAATGACAATAAAGTTTTCTAATCTAATAGTGCCAACTATTTGTGTATATTCTGCAAGTAAACTTTACTATCCAACATAAAGTACCCTTTACAACTTAAAGTAAGGGTAACTCATTTAACAGTAGTAAATACAACTTTGTTTCAAGTAAGCTTTACTTGAGGGCATGAAGTAAACTTTACTAGTTGGAAGTAAGTAACCAGAACTTTAAAGTCTTAAGTAAGGATAACTTCTTCTAAGTAAGCATTACTTGTAGACATCAAGTAAACATAACTTGGAAGAGAAAAGTTTTGTTTACTTAACTTATTTAAGGCAACGAGTTTCCACCCTTTTTTCAAGTAACCATTACTTATTATTTTTTACAGTGTAGTTAGCATAACTACTAAAAATGAAAACATTAGCTAAGTTAACTAAGTTAAGTAACTTGGTTAACATTATTATCTTTGATAACATAGTTAGCATAACTGCTAGCAAACATTAGAGCCATTCCAACTGTCAGTTATCGTCAATTATCTACCTAAATAATTTAACCATTTAAATTATCCACCTATTTAACCGTTCAATCATTCCAACTATATTAAACCTTATCTACCAAGCATATCATTTAACTATATAAACTATCCACCTATTTAACTGTTCAGTCATTCCAACTATATTAAACCTCATCTACCTAGCAACCAATATAGTTTGTTTTTACTTGAGAACGTTCACCAGTGTTTTGATTTTGGCCAACAGAACGTTCGGTAACAATCCTACAAATCGCACCTTTAAGCATACAATCTGGCTCTATTAAGACTACAGATCCTGTTTAACTGCTTCCTCTGCCCACAACTGTTTCAAAATAAAAGTCTCCACTACAATAATTCCCTATTAAATAATTTGACCATTTAAACTATCCAACTATATTATTAAACCACCACCTACCTAGCAACCAATTCAGCAACCATTGAAATTAAGCATCTATGTCAGTTTCCATAGCAACCAACATGATTTTACTAGCAAACCACTGTAGTAACTCCATTATTTTTGATAGTAGTTACCATAGACACCCTAGCAACAACCTAGAAACAACTTCAAGTACCCTAGCAACAGCCTAGCAACCACATTCACAGTTAAAACCTAGCAACCAACATTAACTTAGCAACCAGCATAGCAACCACCATAACTACTCTAGCAACAGTCAGTTGTCATCAACTTTGACTCCCGTCAACTGTTTCCTCTGTCCACAACTGTTTCAAAGTAAAACTCCTCACTACAATAATTCCATTTTAAATAATTTAACCATTTTAACTATCCAACTATTTAACTGTTCAGCCTTTCAAACTGTCAGTTGTCATCAACTATGACTCCTGCCAACTGTTTCCTCTGCCCACAACTTCAACTTCAAAATAAGTCCTCAATACAATAATTTGCTATAAAATAATTTAACTATTTAAACTATTTAACTGTTCGGCCATTCCAACTGTAAGCTGTCATCAATTATGGCTCCCCGCCAGTTTTTTTCTCTATCTGACCTCCATCTTTTTACTTAGATTATATTTTAGACAATATTCAACAATATTTCATTCAGCAGCCATTTTTGCATTTTCATGCACTCGTAATTCCCTGGAATTACATTTTCTAGTTAACACTAATGCACTGTAGACATGCTAAATCTCCTGAGTAATTTAAATGTCTTGAAAGCTGTCTGTTGGTCTAATTCTTCAAATTTTGTATTGTATGATGTTTGACTTTGTCAAGAGCTCTTGATCAGTCAATTAAAGTCAGTCAATTAAACAATTATCTTTTTAGAACTGTTTTGCATATAGCCTACCAACAACAATAATCACATAAATAGTTGACCTATGTATTATATAGGCCTAGTGTGAATATTTATTTATTTATCAAGATTGACAGCACTCAACCCAGTTCTGTGCCCCGTGGACAGGTCATAGAAGGCCAGCCCTTTAAAGTTACTGAAAGTAAGCAGCCAATTTCCAAAAAATAATCTGTAGGAATAGCCTACAGACCCACCTATTAATAAACAGGGTGTGTTCAGGGGGAATGCTGTGGACTTATCAGTGGCCAGGCTCCCACAGAACAAAATAAACTGTTCCCAAACTCACCTAAGCTTTTCTTTTCGAAGTCTTATTCACTTTCTAGTCCAGAATGGTCTGCAACCACCCTTTAATCTCAAAACAATATGTACGGGGTTGAGTTGTAAAAGTAGCCTATCTGAAAAGAACGTCAAATGGAGGGAAGGGACATTCTTCTGATAGTAAATGTGTGTTCAAACAAACTTGTAGGCCAAGGTTGTGGATCTCAGTTAAGAAAGAACATGTGTCAGACTAGACTACTACTCAGACCATCAGTTGATTTTTTTCTTTCTTTTTTTGAATAAAGGAATAATCTGGAATAATCTGCATAGGCTATTTTCATAATGCAACGCCCTTTCCCCTCCATGACTTTAAATCAATAATTTTAACAAGACATATCAAAACCTGTCACCAGTTACCAAAACATATGAAACAGACTCAGACAATTAGCCTCATGCATGTTTCACTTCCAACAAAATCATCAGATGGAGCGTCTAATTGGTCTGCGCTGGTGAAGGGAGAGAAAAACCGGGCATATTTGCCCACAGGAATTAGCTTACAAGCAAACAACCTTTAACAGACATGCAGTCGGTCCTGACGCTGTCACTGTCTCGAGACTGTTACATAACTTCGTGGAATTACAACTTTTCGAGTGGATCGTTGTGGGAAAATAGGGGCGGGACCCTATGCTGTGGAGCCTGTGAGTCATATGGACTTGACGCAAGGCAGCGTTGAGTAATTCGACGTAAAAGCGCGCGCGTTTTTGACTCGGAGATTGGTTTGAAAGTGCAGAGCGTGCCGGTTCACGTGGACTGGCTGCGTGTAGTGGGAGCTGTGGGTGGGACTGAAAACACGCAATTGGACAATACGGTTCAAGGACTGACAGTGCCTGGGGCAGGAATTACACAGATACCATTCATGGCAGAAAGCGTGCCTTTTGTTGCCCTATGTTTAGAAAGTTTTTTTAGGGGTTTATGCAGGCTTACAATGATCTTCAGATAGCCTATACGCTATCATAGGCTAAAACTGTGAATTTAAAAAGACTACCCTTGTTTACAACAGAGACATTACAATAGGGTTAATAGAAATTAAATAATTCAGTTAGCCTAGTTGAATAATATACCTATAGGTATTACAAACTCCAATTCACACATCTTCATGAAAGCCAAAAAATGAGAAACAAAACAAGTATTAGCTTGGAGTGGCTATCCTACATGCAAGTGGGCAACACACAGTATGGTGAAAGGATAGTGACTTGAATTAGGTATCATCCACATGCTTGTTGTAAGTGTATACCAAACTGAAACTCATAAGACAGTTTCTTATGAGTTTTTATTTAGTTATTCGTAACAATTCATTCGTTTTATGAAACAACCATTGATTGAATAATAAACTCTGATTGGAAGCTGATTTCCAGAACCATTATGTCATGCCTTTTAGACTGTGACTGACTGAGTAGTTCCTTACTGAAAGAGTTAACTTCCCACTCCACTCTGTTTCCGTGGTTTAATAACAGGCAGACAACTCTGCCCTTGCTCAGAAAAATGGAGGGGATTTTGCAAGGACGAAAAATCACTGCCTTTTGAGTTGTTTAGTTATGCAACTGTTTTTCTTGTGGCCAAACATTTGATTAACTTCTGAAGTGTCATTATTAAGGACATCAAGTGAGCATACCCCAACTCTAAGCCTAAACTTCACATTCACATATACAGTAGACTGCTGAAGGTTTGGAAATGCAGTTTCCATCACACCAATGTTCCAGCATAGTATATGGCCATATCTATATCTGCATATCTCTTTACATGATCCTAATTCATAATTTACATATTGAACATTTGGACAACACACACTGTATGTCTCTATCACACAACTCTCACAAGACAATAGCCTGAATAGCTTATATATATTATATATTATATATTATATTATATATATTATATATTAATCGCCCCTAGGGTTACACAATTATTGATTGATTGATCGATTGAAGTGGCAATTTGAACTCAGTCCCAGTCCCAATGGTTAATCTTGCCACATATATGATTTCTGAATTCATGCCAGCCTCCTTTATGACAGATAGTGAAGCTCACCCAACATGAGTGATGTGTCTCTCTTTGCTTTGCTCAGGCATTATGTAATTTGTTCAGAAGAATGCAAGTATTCCATCATGAAGTGATGGTATCATTTTGTTTTGTTTTTTATTTTAAGTTTATAAGTGTTGTGCTAATCACAGACCTTTATCAGAACATATGCAGCACCATTGTCAGGTAAATGACCACTGTCTTGATGGATAGAGTGATATCAGACAATCCAGACTCAGATAGAGAGGACAAAAAATAATATTTCAGGGGAATAAACAGATTCAAAATATCATATCAGTGCAGTTCAGTGCCGCACTGAAAAGGAACAGTAAAAATCCTGACAGAACAAAACCCTGGACAAAGTTCCTTGTAGGCCTACTTAGTTTGAGGCGAACAGGTTATGTAGTTCACAGCGCTATACTAGTCATGGCTTCAACGGAGGATCATGAGTGCCCCCTGCTGTTCATATGATAAAGTCTTTCTGACAGCCTAATCACAGATGACCAAACACAATCTAGTCACATAAAGAAAGTGTAGTTTGCTGTTTGTTACGAAAAGTCAGATATAGACAGACAATTATATGTGAAAGATCATGATCTGAAATATGTTTTCATCCTTTTCAGCCACATTTTTGTGTCAATTTCAACACAACAATTGTGTGGCTGGGTGAAATCTGACCTCATTTGCAACTCTAGCTCATAATAGCACTACACGGACTCTAGGCTATGTCAATTTTGTGAACATTTGGTTTATCTTTAATCACTGTTAAAATATGTGTTTAGGCTACATTTTAAGATAATGGACCTGGAAATGAGGGGCAACTATAACCACTTTCAAAGTTGTTTTGAAATTGTAAATGGTCATAAACTGTAAACAGGGATGGGCAAAATACATTAAAATGTACTCTAATCCGAAATGAATGCCTGCAACCACCCTTTAAACTCAAACCAATAGCCTACCTGTCCAAAAGGTAGGGGTTGAGTGGTAAAACAAGTAGCCTGAAAGGAATATGGGACATTCTTTTGACTCTGGTCAATTAGTCTGTAGGCATATGCATGTTTCACTTCCAACGAAACCATCAGATGGAGCGTCTAATTGGTCTGCGCTGATAAATTGAGGGAGAAAAAAGCTGGACATATTTGGCGGCAAGGAATTACAAGCAAACAACCTTTAACATAAATGCAATCGGTCTTCACGCTGTCACTGTCTCGAGACTGTTACATAACTTCGTGGAGCTACAAGTTTTCGAGTGGATCGTTGTGGGAAAGTAGGGGCGGAACAGTAAGTTTGCTGTGACCGTGAGTCATACGGACTTGACGTAATGCAGCGTTAAGTAATTCGACATAAAAGCGCGCGCGTTTTTGACTCGGAGATTGGTTTGAAAGTGCAGAGCGTGCCGGTTCACGTGGACTGGCTGCGTGTAGTGGG
This sequence comes from Alosa alosa, assembly GCF_017589495.1. Taxonomy (NCBI): domain Eukaryota; kingdom Metazoa; phylum Chordata; class Actinopteri; order Clupeiformes; family Clupeidae; genus Alosa; species Alosa alosa. The sequence goes on from NC_063198.1 coordinate 22,078,581, forward strand.
AGCTGTGCTGCTACATGGGTGGGACTGAAAACACGCAATTGGACAATACGGGGAAGCTGATGATCCAGGGGTGGGGTTCAAGGACTCACAGCGCCCGGGACTGGAATTACACAGATACCATTCATGGAAGAAAGCGTGCCTTTTGTTGGCCTGTTGAGAACGTTTTCTCAGGGGTTTATGCACGCTAACTTAAACAATACTCTTCGTGTAGGCCAATAGCCTAGGCCTACTGATCATTTTTAAAACTGTGAATTTAGAGAAAAGACTAGCCTTGTCTACAACATGAGATCACAATAGGGTTAATAGAAATTATGAATACATTATTCAAGCAGGCCTATGCCTATAGCAGTATTTGAATATAGACCTAATATTATTATGACCCCCGTGCGGTTTATTTAGTTATTTGTAACAATTCATTCATGAACGTTGATGCTGGTAAAAGTCACAGATCAATCAGAATTGATGTAATCTTGACAAGTTTATGAAACAACCTTATTGATTGAATAATAAACTCTGATGGGAAGCTGATTTTCAGAACCATTATGTCATGCCTTTTAGACTGTGACTGACTGAGTGGTTCCTTGCTGAAAGGGTTAACTTCCCACTCCACTCTGTTCCCGTGGTTTCATAACAGGCAGACAACTCTGGCCCGCTCAGAAAAATGGAAGGAATTTTGCGAGGGCGAAAGTCATTAGTCTTAAGTTGTTGTTATGTAATTGTCTTGTGACCAAACATTTGATTAACTTTTTTGAAGTGTCATTATTAAGGACACCAAGTGGGCATACCCCAACTCTAAGCCTAAACTTTACATTCACATACAGTAGACTGCTGAAGGTTTGGAAATGCAGTTCCCATCACATAAAGGTTCCAGCATATCTATATCTGCATATCTCTTTACATGATCCTGATTCATAATTTACATATTGAATATTTGGACAACACACTCTGTCTATCTCTATTACACAACTCTTACAAGACAATAGCCTGAATAGCCTAATCGCCCATATAGGGCTGCACAATTATTGATTGATTGATTGAAGTGGCAGTTTGAACTCACAATTAGTTAATAACAAAGGCTGCAATTAATCGTGCCACTCACAACTCTGTCCCAGTCCCAATGGTTAATCTAGATCGGGGGTGGGCAAACCGGCCCGCCAAGCACTTTCATCCGGCCCGCCGAGCATTTCATTTGGTTATCAGGCTGCTCGCTATTTTTTTCCTGCGATAGAGACGACATTGGTTAGCTTGAAACTGCTTGTTGTGCGGCCCGCCGGCCAGTTTTCAAAACCCAATGTGGCCCTTGAGCCAAAAAGTTTGCCCACCCCTGATCTAGATAGATAGATAGATAGATAGATAGATAGATACTTTATTGATCCCGGGGGGAAATTCAGGGGGGTCTCAGTAGCATACAGACATCACACACAACATGCACTTACAGCAGAAATGGTAAATATAAGTATAAGTATAAACATATAACCAAACTCCACTGTACAATAGAGACAGTAGGAGATAAGAAAAACTAACAAAACTAAATACTATACTATATAAATAAATGTAAAAAATCCAGTGTGCTTGAGGGTGATCAAACATGAGACGCTTGTAGTGACAGGGCCTGTAGTTCTGTGTGCATGGTGAGGTGCTCAAGAGAGTGAGTGTCATTGTGAAGGTGCAAAAAGTAGTCCAACAGTAGTCCTTTAGTTATGTGTGCATGGTAAGGTGCTCAAGAGAGTGAGTGTCATGGTGAAGGTGCAAAAAGTAGTCCAACATTTGTCCAACAGTGCAACAGTGCAATAATAAGGTCTAGAGACCATAAATAATATGGACAAATCGGAGATTAAAGTATAATGTAGACAAGGTAATATAAAAAACTATAAAAAAAATATGTCAGTGCAAGAACAGGTTGAGGTAATAGGGTTACAGCCATTCAGTATTGTAGCAGAAGCCATTGATCATGTGTGCTAATATAGCATGAAAAACAGTGTAGCAGGAAAACAGTAGTAAAAACATTAGGCTGTGGACATTAGTAAAACAGTAAAACAGTAGTAAAGCAGTAGTAAAGCAGTAGTGGGCAGTCAGTACTCAAACATGGAGAGGGTGGAGAGGCAGACAGACTAAGCAGAGAAGTCTATCTCTCCTCTTCCCTTTAGTGAAGCATTGAAGCAAGTAATCTGTCATATGATTTCTGAATTCATGCCAGCCTCCTTATGACAGTGAAGCCCATCTAACTGGAGTGCTGTGCCTCTCATATACTAGACATGCTCACTAATCAGGAGATGCCCAACATAAAGCCAAAATGCTGAACTGATGTCTGACTTTAAAAATATCACAAATCAAATCACAATATCTGTCCAATTAGATATTTTCCCTCAATTTTGTAGCTGTAATCACCTAGCCTATCCCATATCCCCACTTAACTGTATAAGCTGCCTACCCTTCAAACACTTTAAAGCTTTGCTGAGGCATGAAGTTATTCGTCAGGAAGAATTAAAATATTCCATCATGAAGTGATAATTTCTAGAAGTTTACAAGTGTTAATCACAGACATTTATCAAAGCATAAGAAGGATGCACCACCACTGTCAGGTAAATGAGCACTATCTTGATGGATAGATTTAGGCCCTATATCAGACAATCCAGACTCAGATAGGAATAAGAAATATTTCAGGGGGAAAAAACAGATTCAAAATGTCATAGCAGTGCAGGAATAGTAAAAGTCCTGACAGAACAAAACTCTGGACAAAGTTAGTTTGCTCTGCGATGAACAGGTCATGGAGTTCACAGCGCTGCACTAGTCATAGCTTCAACGTAGGATCATGATCGCCCTCTGCTGTTCATAATATAAAGTCTTTCTGACAGCCTTCTCAAAACTTGGTCTCAATATACCCAAACATCTACAAAATCTGATTCTAAAAATGGTTTACTAAGTAGTTTTATAAAGTAGAAGAAGCGCTTGACATTATGTAACATTATATGTTCATTTCTAACTTATAGAAATATAATTGCTAATTAAATAAGACCTTTTTAATACCTTTAAAAGGAAAAGAAAATACCATACATTAAAGTACTGCTGACTTGCTGCTGAATGTGAAACCCACAGAACATCTTCCTTTAACTGAGTCTAATTGTTGGAGAATAGGTGATGAATGCAGGGAAATGACTAGACCTGATGACATATTCACTTGCAGTTGCTGAAATGGTCATTGTGGGGGACAGGTAAAATAAAACTATAACAAATAAGACACCCCTCTGCTCCAACTGTAAGTCTTATAATTCCAGACATTGTAAGGATTTATTATGACCGCCGCTAGCGAAGCGGTCATATAGGGATTGTCAAAGTTTCCCCGTCATCTACTTCCTGAATTGTTGGTCAACGATACCCGGGACACCGAACCACCGGGGCACATGAAATTTGCTGGGTATGTAGCCCCACTAGACTTTTACGGAAAAATTTTGTTTGGTCCCCGGGGCCACTGCCCCCCCACCCCCACCTGTGCTAGGCCCCCCAAGTTTTTCCTACCTGAACCGTAGCACCGAGGATGAAGAAATTTTTATGGTATGTTGGTCTCAAGGGCCCACATCAACCTAGCCCATAATCACTCATTTGTGATTTGTACCCCCCCGGTAAAAAATGAAAATGCAATATCATTCTGCTTTAATCGCCCCTCTCTTCAGTTAAGATGTTCAGAACTGCACCAAATTGTATGTGTATGATTAACCTGACATTCTCTGGGGGTATGCCAAGTTTCGTAGAATTTCATCCATGGGGGGGTCTAAAAAAATTAAGTTATGTGTACATTTAGGCTAGTGACTGTACACTCATTGGCCTGTAGATGGTGGTGCACACATATACACACGCACACACACACACAGGCACATACCATCAGTATCGGCAATTAGAACAGCCGATACATAATTACAAATTCAGTAGGATTAAAGGAAACACAAATATTCATCATAATAATGTGGCTGCATTTCCAGTATTGGCGTCACGTAGTCATTTGTCCACCAGATGGCGCATCATTGCAGTGAGACGTAATTTTGTTGGAAGTTAATCTAAAGTGGGTTGGAAAGACACTAGCTTCCTACAAGGACAAGACTAGTTTACCGCAGAGAACGTCTAATAAGGGTAGGATGATTTCTGCATGACATGTAATTCCCATTTCTTCTTGAAGCCGAAATAAATCTGAGAATGTTTATCGGACATTGTTTTTTACTGCAGGTAGGCTACGTTAATCTTAAATTATATCAATAGCCTAGAGTAGGTAAAATAATGTTACCATTAGCATTGGTTGAGTGATGGAGGCCAATTTGATTATTGATGTATTTGTAGAAAACCATAAATGCGATTATAGGCTACCAAGCAAATTGATAACAGCACTAAATGCATCTTTCGACTGTCATTTTATTTGCTTATGACCATAACCTAGGCTAGGCTACTAACAGGAGCTAAATGAGTTAGCCACAACACGTTCGCTACGTGATGGCTTTCTAATGGAAAATAGGCTACCTGAAAGATAACCTGTCTATGATGCATCCTAAACACCGGGCTGGGACATTTCTGCTCAAAGTCTCAAAAAGCATCTGAGTCAACGTTCATTCCCAAACACCCATATAAGCTAGGCCTACTTCAATCTTCTATTTTCAAAGGTGATTCAAGTAAGGAAGAGCATGGTTTAAAGTAAAGTAACTAGGACTGAAACTACATAAATTCGTCAAAGTGAATAATTTGTGTCAACTCGCCGCAATGTAGATTTATTAACGCACCCGTGATGATCTACATCACCATTTAAACCAAATGTTTTAGAGCGCACGTTGAGAGATGTATCCAGGGCAGGGCTGTACCTACACATATTTGTTGCGCGTGCTACAAAAATCATTCTTTGCGATAGATGATTTAGTACCAACGTTACACCGGTCCGATACAGTTTTGCCTATGGCTATACCGCGAGACTGAGGCGGCTTTATGTTTGTTCGGCGTCGCGTTTTAGGGTGTGAGAGGGGAGTCGATGTGCTTTGATTCCAGCTTGGTAGTTGTAGTCTATGCGATTAAAAAACACGTGTGTGTGAAGTATCCAAACAATGATAACATTTTCATCATGGCTGCTTTAGCCACAGACCTTGAGCTACTGTACAGTGGGTTGGGTTCCATTTAGAAGTGTCGCTTTCCGTGATTCACACAGCTGCGTGAAATGTAGGCTAGTACTACTGATAAGCAAAATACTGTAATACTGTAAGCCATTGGTTCCCAAAGGAGATTTTATTTGGGTCGCCAGCACAGCAGTGACAATTTATGTTGTGTAATAGGCCTAGCATAGGGCCTACCTTATATAGCTTATGTAAGGGATAACGGCCGCCGAGGTGTCCTGTTATACGGAATTATGGACGAGGGCGAGGGGCAATAAACTCCCTGACGTGCAGCCTCCGCCCGATTTCATCTTTATCGGAGGGCCAATTTGAGGGGTTCAGCGCAGCCGCCGCAGAAAAAATGCCGTTGTCATCGAGCCTGCTCTGAATGTTATCGGCCAAGGAGATGAAAAAACGCTAACGAAAGGTCTCTGCCTTTGTCGTTGTTCTCCGTCACTCGGCTGAGACACATTAACCCCTTAAATGTTTGCTTGCTGCCCAATTCCTCCTTCAGACATCGTATGTTCACTCCATCGGCCTTCGTCATGGACCTCAGTTCAGCATTGGCAGTTTCGTTTGTTTTATGGACTACTAGGTGGTCGTGGAAGAGATCGTTAAAACATTATTTGTAAGCGGAACCAAAGTTTCACAGGCACCGTTGTGATAGAACAAAGGTCCTACAACCTCGTCCTTTCATTGGAGAGTCGCCTCGCGTTCAACTGATTCATTTGCATAAAGATGGGCATCGGCCAGCTTTTTGACGCGCGACATTATTTCAAATGCAGCACTGCCTTCCCGGAATGCTTTGTGGGCGCGTTAAAGTTGCTTGACGTCACCCATAGGACTAGAGTGGAATGCGACACGACAAAATGAAGTGAAGTACAAGTGGATCTGTGCCGTTAGTCCCTGATGTCGGAACAAGCTTGACCCGTCTGTGCTGACAGCTAGCCACTCACGATCCTCCCTCCATTTAGCAAAGCGCCCCGGCTCAATGCACCCTCCTACCACATGCGTTTCAGAGTCACTAGCAACATCGGCGTTTCTTTCATCATCAAGAGGCTGGGAATCGTCCTGTAGGCCTACATGAGCGCCAACCTCCAGCGCATTTCTTGCGCTATCACTCTCAGGTGTTAATTTAGTTGTTTTATTATTGGATCCTGTAAAGTAAGACGATTTGCTGCTCTGAACGTTTCATGTTCAGCGCTGTTTTCCCTGCGAAGTTCCCGCACTAAAATGTTACAATGTTTTTGTGTTCAATGACGTTCAGAAATATGCGCCGTCTGCCAGAAGGCTACTGAATAGCCTACTCTGATGTATTCGTGAAGATCGTTAGATTTCAAGAGTTTAAGTAGGCTAGCAGTTAAGTTGCATTCATCGCTATCAAGGGGGGAAAAATCCTTGTCCCCACCAGGGATAAAAAATAATTTAGCAGAGGTAGGGATAGGAAAACCAGAGGTGAATCCCCACCATCCCCCTCTATAAATCGCACCCTGCCCACACAGAGACAGGGTGCAGTTCCTGTTTGTCTGGGTGGACACTTCTTAGAACTCAGCGCAACAACATTTAACTTGAACTCTCTGTTCTTAGAACTCAGCACAACAATATTTCTGCTTATACAAATGGTTATACCGTGATAATAATAATTTCCCCAGAGGAAACTTTTGCTTCTCATTTGTATCCCTTCTGTTGCTAAAGAGGCAAAATGGTGATTATCTTTTAAGGATCATTTAAGTATTACTTTTGTCACAATTATTTCTCCTAATTTTGCCTTAGGAGAAATAAAACAAGCAAAAGATGAGACACATAGCAATAAGACAAGTAGGAGTCACATAAGAGATATTAGTTTGTGAAGCAGGAGAAATACAGGAGATCTCTTATATGTTTGAGTGTAGTCTCATTTACAACTTGTTTCTCCTTAGGAGAAATAATAGAGCAAATGAGGAGACGTTGCAATAAGAAACTGTTGAGAAGTAGGAGTTACAATTGATATATCAGTTTGAGGGTCAAAAAATAGGGCACTCCATAGCATTTCAAACGTTTATTTTATAAAACAAAGCAAAACAGTTGTACTTTAAAAGTGGACTTCAAGCAATGGAACCATGTTAATGCCTTGATATGTTCTTTTTATAATGTGTATTCTTATTTATTTATTTTTTGTGTGTGAGTGTGTATGTGAGTATTATTTTTAAAAGCTGCACAAGCAAATTGCATTGTACGGACCAACTGCACAATGACAATTTAAGTCTATCTATTAATCATACAACATGGAGAAATGAACTAATAAACAATAACATAAACAAACTGAACTTGTGCCAAAGCGTGCCATACTGTGTACAATGGTGGATGAAAATGTGGGCTGGTCAATCTGCGTCTTTTATCCTGGTGGTGGAACCAACCAAAGGGAGGAGGGAGAGAAGAGCAGAAAATAGAACATTGTTAGTTTGTGAGCCACTCAAAAATAAAAAGTAAGACATTTGTTTGACCGTCTGCTTTCATAACTGTGGGAATTTTGATACAGCACAAAGATCATACACACCTTATTAATCACTTAAACACAGAATGGGGGATGTGATAGCTACCACTCACATTTGCTATATGTTGCCCAATTGAAAAACAGATTTTATTGATATATTTGTCAAGCTATCCAGCTTACCGCTAGGCAAAACCTTGTTTTGGCTGGACTAAGCCTATTCAGTGTAAAATAGTTTAGTTCAGAGTCCTGATGTCAAAAAAGTAATTTGGGCAATTTTTTTTGTCATCTGGGAGCTGGCTCCATAGTCCGAATGCATAACAGCTAAATGCAGCGTTGCCTTGTTTAGTTCTGATAGTGGGTTTCAACAGGAACATTTCTCCTGTGATCAGTGAGGTTTAAGTGATGAGTATTGCTGGAACATGTCACACAGTCTCATTGAAGGGCAAATCTGGTGTAAACTGATTCAAAGCCTTGTTGTTCGAGCTCACCAGGCACTGTCCAAAGGACAAAGAACAATAAAATGTGTCATAACCTAGACAAGTTATGGACAAGAAAGTAAAGCTGATCTGGTGTTTTACACCCATTATGCGGTTGTAAAACACCAGATCAAATCCATAATGACAATTAAAACAACACTTCCCCGTGATGTGCTGTCCTCTCCTTTCGACTGATTATGTTGATTCATTGCTGCCGGTGCGAAAACCCAAAGTATTGTTTGCGCATATTCCAAGAATTTAGACTAGTGTAGTTGTCACAATACCAAAATTATTGTTTCGATACCGATACCACATCAAGAATAGCGATTTCGATACTTCTTCGATAATTCTTAAAAAATGTATTTGATTTGGGGGCCCAGACCACCTTGACATCATCAATAATATTGAATATAGTGTTATCATTCACACCAGTGGGCATCCTAGATTCTGCTTGACTCTTTCCACACACACGGAAAATTATGGCTTATTTCATATGTTTCTATTTCATACACATATAAAGTGTACAGTTAATGTCATATTCATATAAAATGTACAGTTAATGTATAGTATTTTTTTAATTTGCATAATTACTATTAATCTGCTTAATTGCTAAACATATTTAGTCATTTGAATACTTTTATTTTAAAAAAAATATTTATTTTTTAACTATTACACCTAGGCAAATTTTAATGTGGTGTGTAGGCCTAGGTGTAATTGAGTGCTTGTCACTTTAAGAAATACGTGAGTAATTACTGTAGCCTTCAGTCGCACGGTTTTAGGCTAGTGAATAATAGTTGCACATAATGTATAAGGATATGTGGATGCAATTCATTGTTGTCTGTCATTAGATAAAATATATGTAAATAAAAAACTATCAAGTTCATAGAAGGGATCATGTTCAATAATGATTTTAGCACTAATGACGAATGACATACATGACCCGAGTTATGTCCAGATGTAAAAGTTTGCAAAGGTTGCACTGCCTATTTCTAAATGACATTAAACCCAATAGTAGACCTACGTACATCTCATAGCCTAGGTTGGTTAGCAACACAAAGTTGAGAGGTGCAAGTGAACTCAAATCAACTTGATATTAGCCTATTATTATGTGTTACCACAGAATCACTTAAGCTAAACTAGCAGCCATGTCTCGCTGTTTGTGGCACGACAGCTGCGTGTATGTGTGTGAGGAGAAAAGACGCACAGCCACAGGCTTGGGGAGGAGGCACTAGAAGCATGCCTTGTGCACACGAACAAGAACACGGTCATTCTTAAAAGTATTGATACTAATAAAATTAGGTATTGTGACAACTGCTAATAGCTATAATAGACACTTTTGTAGTGTCGGTGCACCGTGCAACACTAAATTAGACGATCTCTGACGTTACGCAACCCCCTGTTGAATTTTCACATTGTTGTTGTTTTTTCCCCGATTTCACCTTGCTTGCAGGCTAGTATAATTAAAATTTAAGACCTTCGTTTAAAAAATTAAGACTTCGGCAACAGAATTTAAGACTTTTTCAGACCTTAATTAAGGAACATGACATTTAAGACCATTTAAAGACTTTTAAGACCCCGCGGCTACCCTGCATTAGGTCAGGAATACCAAAAGTACTTCTATACGGCTCTGGGCTATACTTAATAATTTTACGTTAATCATTTTGGCCATGTCATTTTTTTTACTTTTGATGTATGTTCAGCCCATCTGTAAAATATCTTCATAAAAATTTCGCCTCTATCATTTCTATGACAATGTGATTTTGTAGCTTTCGTAGCTACACAGTTTGACGTTAACTGTATGGTTGAATAATTTTAGTGCAATAGAGGCCTACCGTTTATAAAAAGCCCACCAATAATGCTCACCACAATTGGAAATAATTCAAAATAAGAGAAAATTACCCCAGCTTCATGGATGTTTTGGAACCTCCAGCCCTCGTAACAAAAGCCTTCTTGACCCTTGCGGATTCCACAGCTGTCCATCCGCAGAGCGTTCCACAGTGCATAACGTACAAGGATACAAGGATACAAGGAAGTTTATTGTCACATGCATATAGTTACTGGAAGTAAGAAATGCAGTGAAATTATGTCTGGTGTCAGCCTATTTGTGCATTAATGGGGGGGGGGGGGGGGGGTAAAAAGTGCAGTAGAAGAGGGGTTTAGTAGATTAAGTGGCAAGGGCTGCATAAAAAAAAAAAAAAAAAAAGGCTGCAAATAAAAAGCAAAATCAATCTATCAGTGTGGTAATAATAGCTCTGAAACTGACAGTTCCAGTCATTGATTTTGATTAGCTGAAACGTGTTCCTTTCTGTTGTAATTCCCAAGTTAACCTTACAAAAGGTTACACATCCTTGTGTATACATCCCTAAACAAAAAATGGTAAAAAAGTTGTTACAAGCTGTGGCCAATGTTCCACTTACCATTGTGTGACAGTCTACATGAACTATTTATTGGTGTAGGGGTGTCTTTATAAAACCATCAACTGTGCATAAGGTAAGACAACCAGGCTGAAATGACTAAAAGAGGAATACAATAAATCGTCTGTTGGAAATTGATCTTAATGCCTCAATTAAAAAATGAGGAAAAAGTCCAACCTTTAAACACACCAATATTCTTTGTGAATGAACCAGGTATCGTAAATTAATAAATGTTATTCCTTAAAATACAGGGGGCATAAGTAAGGAACCCCCTATGTTAAAATCCCATAGAGGCAGGCAGATTTTTATTTTTAAAGGCCAGTTATTGAATGGACTCAGGATACTATGCATCCTGATAAAGTTCCCTTGGTAATTAAAAGATAGATAGATAGCCCCACATCACATACCCTTCACCATACCTAGATATATAATGGTTTTGTTTCAGTTAGGCTAATAGCTGGTTTGATTGGCATGCTACAGATTCTATTAATTGCAAAAGAAATGTTGACTGGTAAGTTATTCATGACTGCAGATGCTGACTTGCCTATTTCTCGATCCTTCGACCGCAGCAACGCTACTTCCTAGTTTACCTGGGTTACAAGAATGCCCTTTCACTCCTGTTACAATATGCTGTAATTTATAGCAGGTTAAACAAAAGTGAGAACATATTGTGGGGAAAAATATACTTACCATTTTGGTACACTGTTTGTTCAGCAATTTGATCAGATGGTCTAGCGCAGTCTTTTTTAAGAAGCTGCCGGCCTCTTTTCAGTGGCATTGAGCTGGAACCAGTTTAAACCAGTGGCAATAACGCTAGCTTCGTCATCTTGACTGACATCCCAAAGACATTTTAAAATTCCGTGCATTTTGGCTACAGCATGGCTTAACACCATTCAAAACATACAGACTAAAGCTGTATAAGGCAAAGTAAGCTAGCAACGTTATGTCTAACGTTAGCTTTATATACAAGCGGGCCAGTGATGTAACTTACAAGTAGCTAACATTAACTAGCTAGCTAACTTTATGTGCTGCTTCGTCAGGTTGTTCAATGATATATTGAGTCTAAAAATATGCAAGAATGTTAGCAAATTACCAAAATGTTAATGTACCTTCTCTGAGTTTTCGTGGTGGCACAATCCACCGCTAACAAGTCGCAAGTTAGCTCTGGGGTAGCAAAAATTGTGCCGCCTTCACGTACCATTGATTATAATATCTACTCGAAGGTTGAAGACAAAAGTGCCTCAGGAAAACGTCTGCATGCATCTCCAATTTCGTTGTCTCCCTGCGCGAGAATTTAACAGGTGATCTCCTTATATGGGCATAGATGGTAGCTTTTTTTGTAGGCGAACTTCAGAGGTCTGTCAGAGCATCGTCATGTGTGGTGGTCACATCACATGGTTAGGCCTACTGTTTGCAAATGTGAACTTGAAAATATGTGCAATTAAAACAAATAAGCCAATTTAAATCATTTGAGAATTGTTGTACAACAGCTAGAGCTCTTACAGATCAGACTAATTTATAAAACAAATAGGTCTGGATGAGCATTACATGAGTTCACTTAGAGAGCTCTCTGATGGATAAGCCTGAGTAAAATATGAGATATATAAATTGAGCAAGTCTGAGTATTGTATAAGCCTTTGCTGAGATCTCTTTTTGTAAATCAAAAAGGACTAAACTGAGATGACTAGAATGAGAATGGTTCAAGCTTGTGAAGAGATCTCTTTTACAGAACTGATGGAGCCTAATCTGAGATTTACCAAAAAGATCTGAAATGAGAATTGCATGAGTTTACAGAGAGAGCTCGCTGGTGGATCATCCTGAGTAAAATATGAGATGTATAAATTAAACAAGACTGAGCATTATTTAAAATATTGATGAGATCTCATTTGTAGATTAAAGGGAGTCTACACTGAGATAACTTAACTCTTTTGCTCCAGAGACAAACCTGAGAAGCGGGAGACAAAAGCAATAATCTAATTTTTATATCACTGTGATCTCATTATTGTCTAGGAGGAACAATTGAGAAAGAGAGGAGCTCTCATTTTAACATTTTCTTTCCTCTGGGTCCTTACAGTAACATAAACGTTTCTTCAGTTAGGAGCAGTAGCCTACTGTTTTTTTTTATGTTGCATTCATTTTCATTGGCAAGAGAACCTATATAGATTTGAGGGAGCTGCAGCTGTTAGCATCAGCACGGTCATATTAACACAGCAGGCACTAGCCCAGTGAAGGATCGTGTAAACACCATCCCCAGATGCTATTTTCTTACAGGATGAACACAACCATGCAGGTTCTCTGAATCTCAAGCTCTTTAGCCTAGCATCTTAATGCTGTATTAATAGCACGGTGAATGACAAACTGTGACAAAATGCTGTTTATGAGTTCATAGCCTGGTCATTTATCAAGGACTATCACGTTTTATATGTTATTATGATCACTCGCATCGCATTACCATGGGGTTACTGTGTAGGTAATGCTACGGTTAACTTAACATGTTACAAACTGGTTTCTGGGGATGGTGTTTACACGATCCTTCACTGGGCTAGTGCCTGCTGTGTTAATATGACCGTGCTGATGCTAACAGCTGCATATTAGGCTAGCTTTTGCCAATAAAAATGAATGCAACATAAAAAAAACAGTAGGATACTGCTCCTAACTGAAGAAACGTTTACGTTACTGTAAGGAAATTATTATTATCATTGTATAACCATTTGTGTAAGCAGAAATATTGTTGTGCTGAGTTCTAAAAACAGAAGTGTGCACCCAGACAGACAGGAACTGCACCCTGTCTGTGTGGGTGAGATAAGAGTATGTCACAATGAAGTTGCTATGTCTTGCTTCCTATTTTCTGTGTGCATCTGTACAATAAAAGACAGCTTTTGGGCTGCAGAGTCAGGCTGATGGTGTGAGGAACTCTTCCTTACATTAGCAGGCTCTCCTCTTGGTACCAGAGTTTGTGGGCAAAGCCATACTACGTGTTGTGGTTCTTGTATCTATATGTTGGGGTTAAATTCCCGTTGGGACAGTTACCAACAATGTTAACAACAAACTCAGCTTCACTGCTGCAAACAAAGTTGGCTATATGCTTTGCCATATAACGAACCAGCTTGCCTTGTCTTTTTTGCACTATATCCCACTTTTGCTGCCTTTAAGCCACTTAAATCCATAGCCTAGATGAGCATTGCGCATACGTTACAACTTGACGTGATGGTGAAGCTAAATGCCCAAGAAACGTCATGTCATAAAAGTTGTAGGACTACTAAACGCAAAAACTTAATGACAGCTTGTTAGCAAGGGGGCAGGCGAACGTTTGGAGAGCGTAGACACTATGGCTGATCTGAGGCTAAATAGTAGACCAGTTCACCTAGCCATCCCATTGAAGCCCATTAAATTTTGGTGCCAGTTTGACATCAAATAACATTACAGCTGAAGCGTTTTAAGCCTTTATATGAACTTTTTCTATTTTCGGAGTAATACAACATTGTGTAATTGGCGTCATAACCTCGTAACTGACTTAACGGCTGAGTAATAAACTTTTTTCCGAAATCAATGCTAAAGTGACGTGCAGCTATCACAAGAGTTACACGAGTCAGACTACGTGCCTTTGTTACATTTACGTCCCCTGAGCCTGAGCAGAAAGCCTCGTCGACCAACAGGAAACGGTTGAAATTTGCTTCACCCGCCTCGATTTACTGCTTGATTGACGTCTACGTGATGACTCTGTCCATGTCTTTTACTGTTTATGCTTGTTAGTGGTGGTGTAGTGCTGCCTAATTGAAATGGGATAGGCAAGGGTTATTTTATATTCGGCTATTAGTGTGGCACATTTATTGGGCTTTTAGCCTCTTTTAATTTATTTGATGAGGAACTGATAAAGACTGAGCAGCAGAAAAGTCATAGTCAATCGTTTATTATTATAATTAGGCTATTGATAGCCTACTATTGGGCAATTCCATGTAAAGGTCATCCTTACCATGGAAAAAAAGTTGTGCATAAGCAAACAGAACTGTTGTTAAACTCTTTATTTAGGTCTATATTTTATTGTTTGTAACTGATCTGATTGAATTTGATGGAGAATGACACTCTCACATCATACATATGGTGTGCAACCATACAGAAACAAGATTTTTCACATGGTAATATTATACATATTTAAAAAGTGGATAAATGGACCCAATGTTCAAACAAATTGTGTCATTTGACAAATTCCAGATTGACAAGGGAATGGTAGAGCAATGTCTGTGCTCAGCTTGCCTTTAAGAGCACAACTCCTTACATTTGTAAGGCTTTTGTTTTTAAGTCAGCAAGTTCCATGGCCATGTCACATCCATAACGTTTTATAGGAAAAGTTTATGCTACACATACAGTGTTGATGCGACAATGTCCATAGTTTCTGTGCAAAGCTGATTTATATCAATGTAAAGTGTGATGACCAAATTGTGCCCCTTTCTTACTTTTAAAACCTTTAATGTGACGTTACGGATGTTACATAATGTGAATTTACAAGACTGGGGACTTTATTATACCTCAAAGCCGATAAAACGTCTGTTCTGGTGGCATGTCAGTTTCAACGCATTTCAACTTAGTGTTTACAATTGACATTTCAAAGATTATTAGGATGATCAAAACTTCAGAGAGGCCTTGCCTAACCATTAGCAAAACAAACATAATATTAAAATACCTCCAGTGATTAGATTAGCCATAGCCTATTTTCAAGTGGCCTAATAACGAAAATCTGAGCGATTATCTTCCTGTAACTGTCATACTGTTGTTGTACAGTAACTGGTGAGAGTGGAATAGAACATTATGTCCAATATTCCAATATATGGTTTAATGTTCTGCATTATGTCCAATACTCCAATATGTGGTTTAATGTTCTGCATTTCTCATTAGTGAGTCACTTTGATACTAAAAGTATGATTCTATGTAATGACTGTATGATATCTGTACTGTCCCTGTGTATATCTGTGTGTGACTGTATTTAGAGATAAGCGGGAATATTATGTCTTTGCAGTGTTTCACTGTTCTGCATAACTGCATAACTTGGACATCCTATAACATAGGATGTCCAAGATGGCGGCGCGTACACACGCAGCGACCTCTCTCTGTCCCAACCGTACGGTGTTTTGCTCGTTTAAAAAGTGTTTGTCTGAAAGTTTTACGTGTTCGTCTCGTCTTACTACGTCGTACTACAAGTACAGCAGGCAGTTTTTAATTGACATCTGCAAAAGCAAGTTTTGCAGCGTTCTGGACTTTGCAACAGAGACGCTAAAGGAACTCGGACTACTCCGCCTGCAACAACACCGACTCGCCTGCTACTCCTCCCCGGAAAGAAAGCGCCGGAAGCGGTGTGCGAGGAAGCAGAAGAGGGGCAAGCGCTGAGGGCGTCCGGGCTAGGCTAGCGGCCAGCCCAACTCGCCCAGCCATACCATCCATTCTCCTGGCAAATGTACGATCACTGGACAACAAAATGGATCACATCCGACTGCTGAGATCAACGAACCGGACAGTAAGTAATTGCTGTGTGCTCGTCTTCACTGAGACTTGGTTAAATGACAACATTCCGGACTCTGCTGTACAACTGGAGCAGCTAGCATGCTATCGAGCAGACAGGGCCATTGTAAAGGGAGGTAAATCACGAGGAGGAGGAATCTGTGTTTACATCCGTGGACGAATGGTGCCGGACACTGTAGTAGTATGCAAACACTGCTCACCACTGGCAGAGTTTATGATCATAAAGTGCCGTCCTTTTTACCTGCCAAGGGAAATTACTGCGATTCTGCTAGTCGCAGTATACATCCCGCCTACCAACAACAACAGCGATAAGAACGCGGCTCTTAGTGAACTGTACCAGGCTGTCAGTGAACAACAGATCGCACACCCAGACGGTTTCACCATCTTCACTGGAGATTTTAACCATGCTGATCTCAAAACTGTACTTCCAAAGCTACACCAGCATGTTGATTTTCCAACAAGAGGAGATAACATCCTGGACCTGGTCTACACTACACACAAAGGAGCATACAAAGCCACCCCCCTCCCCCACATTGGACTTTCAGACCATATCACTGTTATGCTAATGCCCGCATACAGACAAAGGGTAAAAGCGAACAAACCGGTTCGTAAGCAGGTAAAAGTGTGGCCTGAGGGAGCCTCCGATGCTCTTCAAGACTGCTTTGACACAACAGACTGGGAAATGTTTAAGCAGGCAGCCACTTACAACAACCGACAGACATAGAGGAGTATACAGACACTGTAACCTCTTACATCACCAAGTGCATCGATGATGTGACCCACACAAAAAGACATCATCACTGGGCTAACTGGAAGCCATGGCTGACAGGGGATGTCCTCAGGCTGCTGAGGGCCAGAGACAAAGCCTACAGAGCTGGGGATGAAGCTGGCATGAAAACAGCGAGAGCCAACCTGTCCCGTGGCATCAAGGAAGCAAAAAGGGAATACACTCACAAGTTAACCACCCACTTCAAAGACAGCAGGAACGCACAAAGCCTATGGCAGGGCATTCAGGCCCTCACGGACTACAAGCCCAGCCACAGAGCGCGGTGAGAGCAACATCCCTCTGCTCAACAACCTGAACCGGCTTCTTTGCTCGCTTTGAAGCACAAAACAGCACCTGCCCACAGAAGACCCATCCCCCTCTACATGAGCAGCCCCTGTGCCTCTCTGCCGACAGCGTGAAGAGGACACTTGCTGCTATCAACACCAGTAAGGCAACAGGTCCAGACAACATCCCAGGTCGTGGCGCTGAAGGACTGCATGCTGGGGAGCTTAAGGATGTCTTCACAGACATCTTTAACACTTCCCTGAAGCAAGCCATCGTCCCATCATGTTTCAAAGCTGCCACCATCATACCTGTGCCGAAGAAAACTGCTCCATCCTGCTTCAATGACTACCGCCCTGTGGCACTGACACCCATCATCATGAAGTGCTTTGAGCGGCTTGTCATGTCACATATCAAAGCCATTTTCCCCCCCACCCTGGACCCCTTCCAGTTTGCATACCGAGCCAAGCGGTCTACAGAGGATGCAATCTGCTCTGCCCTCCACCCAGCCCTCACCCACCTGGAAAAAAGAGACTCATATGTGAGATTGCTGTTTATAGACTTCAGTTCTGCATTCAACACCATAATACCACAACAACTCATCTGCAAACTTGACAAACTGGGACTCAGTACCTACCTCTGCAACTGGCTACTGGACTTCCTCTGTCAGAGGCCCCAAGTAGTGCGTGTTGGCAACAATACCTCAAGCAGCATCACACTGAGCACAGGGGCCCCCAAGGCTGCGTGCTCAGTCCGCTGCTCTTCACCCTGCTGACGATGACTGCACTGCAACCTACAGCAACAATCACATAGTGAAATTTGCTGACGACACAACTCTGGTGGGTCTCATCACCAAGGGCTTACGAGACTCAATACAGGTTGGAGGTCGACCATCTGACCACGTGGTGCAGGGACAACAACCTCCTGCTGAACGTCAGCAAGACCAAAGAGATTGTTGTTGACTTCGGAGAGGGTCACACCCAACACCTGCCACTGACCATCGGCGGTGCTGTGGTGGAGAGAGCGAGCAGCACCAAATTCCTGGGGGTGCACATCAGTGAAGACCTCTCCTGGACCACCAACACTGCATCACTGGCGAAGAGAGCTCAGCCGCCTGTACTTCCTCGCGAAACTCAGGCGAGCAAGTGCTCCACCAGCCATCATGACCACATTCTACCGAGGCACCATCGAGCATCCTCTCCAGCTGTATCGCTGTGGGGCGGAGCTGCACTGAATACAACAGGAAAGCCCTGCAGCGCATAGTGAACACAGCTGGAAGGATCATTGGTGCTTCACCCCTCTGAAGGACATTTACACCACCCACCTCACCCGCCAAGGCGACCAAAATTGTGAGTGATGCAAGTCACCCCGCTCACAATCTGTTTGATCTACTGCCCTCTGGGAAGAGGTACAGAAGCCTGCGCCCCGCACTACCAGACTCACCAACAGCTTCATACACCAAGCTGTAAGGATGCTGAACTCTCTCCTCCTCTCCCCCTCCACCCTCAGCTACATAACATCCTGGACATTGGACCCACAATGGCCAGCCTGCACTACTCCACTTGCGCTTGAACACTTCCACACTTGTACACTTTACAACTTGGTGTTGTTGTCCTGAAAACACAACACTTCTGCTGCTCTTACATAACTTGCACCACTATGCCACTTTCTTTATTACTTAGGTCAAACAGAACTACCCAAGCCTTTTATTGGCCTGACTTTGCACTAGTATTTTATTGACTGTCAATGCACAATTTCAACCAAATTTTGCTGCTCTTATTTTTTCATTATTATATGTGCCCTCTTATTTACTTATTTACTTACTTTTTTGTTTACTTGAATGTTATGTTTGTCTGTGGACTTAAATAGGTAAAATATGTCTTGTCTTCACCGTGGGATAGTGAGAAACGTAATTTCGATCTCTTTGTATGTCTGGAACATGTGAAGAAATTGACAATAAAGCTGACTTTGACTTTGACTTTGAACTGCGTCAGTAGCTATCTGCTCCGGATTGCCAGGTTGCCACTAATCAGAGTCTGATTCAGTGTAGTCCACGTGAGATGGGATGACCAACGCCATCTCCTGTCAGCCTGGAAGGATACTTACCCTAACTATTTCCTTGTCTAGTTAGAGCAGCTGATGGATCTTTAGGTGAAGTCATGGTGTCTCTCCCTTGATGCGCATCATTGTAAATAAACTCTGTTCCTGATTTTTCATACTATAGGTCTGACTCGGTCTCTATTAAATCTATGGTATCAAAATTACCACTACTGGATTATCGTGTTAGCTGGTGAAGATGGCTGACTTTGCAGCTGGAGTTAACATAGCAACCTCCTTCTGTTGCAGATCTGTTCAGCCTGCCGTTCACGTCTGCTTAACACAGTTTAATTAAGTGTGCTTGCTGAAAGCAGCACACTTATTGTTCTTCTTAAGTTTTCTTATTCCTGTAAGCCCGATTTTTGGCCAGCTCCTGCTCCAAGACCTTTTGAGATATCGCCACCGGTCCAACTCTGGAACGTTCGGCCGGAACCGGTGTAGTGTGGAAATTGAAAATGATGTCACTGACCCTTGTCATTCTTCCGCCATATTGGATTGAATAGAAAGTGAAACTAAAGTTTCACAGTTCACAAATATGGTCCGAACTTCACGAAACTTGACGTACATGTTCCTTGGACCAAGCCTCACAAAAGTTACAGAAAGGATTTTTGATTTTCAGAAGCGTTTGCCCGTCACAGCCAAACGAAATCGGCGGCGAAGCTCAGAAACAGGAAGTCGTCCATATCTTAGGAACACTGTCACATATCGATACCAAATTTTATGTTTGAACTCGGGACTCCAATGTGAGGGTGCATAAGCTAAAAAAAAAAAAGAAAACGTTTCCAAAAGTTTCCAGCATTTGGCAAACCACCCTCCTGTATTTGGTAACTATCACCTTCCACTTTTGAAGTTGTTCTGGTACATCTATCACAATGCCTTCCAAGTATGCATAATGTCTCTGGCCAGCCACAATGTCTCTGGGCAGCCCTGCCCAATCATGAAATCCTTAGCTCAGCCATGGGATAGTATGGACTTACAAACTGAAATGGTAAGGAGAACATTAGCTATTTATTGCTGATGCAGTACAGTTATTTTCACATTGACGGTATTCAAATAAAATTTTTCATTATTGTTAAATATCATGATGGGAGAGTATTATTAAAAATGTTACAAGTATGCAAATTCATATGTTTACGGGCATTTAGGTTTACTGTGTTGTTTTGTTGTAAAGACATGCAAGGCATTCTGGGCCATGTAATGAACAGTGGTCGGCAGCACTCCATACGTATTAATATGAATAGGTGTTTCTGTAAACCTAGGGACAATAAACAGCTATCTCTGTTACAAAAACGAGCTGGTAATCGCTCATTGAAGAGGAAACTATGATAAAAAGATTGTTTTCCTAAAAGCATGGAGTTGACGAAAGAATAAGCAGCTGTCACGTTAATCTTAAATAGCCTAGGCTACATCTGAATGCTAGGTGGCAACATTGTATTACATTTCACTAAATGTGGTGGAATTAGTGTGAGCTTCACAAGGAAGGAAGGTGCAAATATTATGTCATTTATCATGGGAAATTATTGGAAATGTTATTTCTTGTTTATTCTAATTGCAAACCACACATATCCATTCGTAATCACACGTAGGCCTACACATTTAATACCTGGAAGACTCTCATTTCGTTTATTTGATGTTGCCTAGCAACAGGAACAGACTTCAGAGCAAAGATTCTAGAACAGAGCTTCAGAGAGACACATTTTGAGTTCGTGTCCAAGAACCTAAAATATCGGTTTCCATGTGTATGTGCTGGATGGTGTGCGTCCTTTATGAAAGTAAGTGTTTTATAGAGTTACAGACATAATGAGTCATGTTGTAGTGGTCCACATAAATGTGCCCCTTCTGTTATTAGAATGCTAAGCGAAGATTTAACATCATTCATTTCTTGTGTGGCTAGAAGCTAGCTAGCTATGTCATAGGGAGGAGATGTTGCTGTAACGTTATGGGATTTATATTGCTTAGCATAATGCCATGGTCATTTGATATGAGATGCTTGTACTCGTAACTTCGTCACTCTTAACTTTAGGAGTCCTATTTTTTTTTCTAAGAGTAATTCAGGAAGCATTTAGCCCTGAAAGTAGCGCCTGAGTCTGTGACAGCTTAAGCGAGGACTCCTAATAAGACCGATTCACAAACAATGTTTTGTGGTGGCATTTCACGTCGCGATGTTTTGAAATGCGTCTAACAATCACGAGGGAACAATTTTGCATTGTAGGCATAACTAAGGGATGCAGTAACACCACCACCAACAACCAAAACTAGCCTACTCATTGTTTACATGTACATTAAATGTAACGTTTCATTGTGAATCAAATGAAAAGATTATCCTCTTTGCAAACGTTGGCATAGGCATATGGTGACAGATTAATTAAATAATGTTACTGCGTGAATCACGGTAAGCGCGAATGAAGTGGTCACTTCTTAATGGAACTCACTATATGGAAGTAGGCTAAAATAGAGATGTTTCAAATAAGATAAGGTTAGGATATGCCCGCTTGACAACGGCAGAGATAACTGGCCTTTGGCCATAGCAACCATCCATTTAGAACGACTGGCCTTCATAGCAACCAAGGATCTTAGCTGTGATTCATGTAGCTACAGTATGCATGCATGCAATGTGATGCAAAGTATAGAAAGGTGATGAAATATACAGAGACAGGTCAAGAAATATAGTGCAATGTAGACAGTAGTATACAGTTGATTTACAGAAGGTGGTTTAGAGTAATATGAATTAAATATAAATATGTGCAGTGTATTAGCAGTTATCTCATACAATAAGTAGAATAATGTATGTAGATGTAGCAGTAACATTATAATAGTAGAAATAATAATATAGATATATGCAGTGTATTAACAGAATATAATAAAACAGAATAAATATGGATATTCAATATGACAAATAAATAACAGATATGTAAGCTATGTGCAGTGTGGAAACAGTGTCATTGTAGTGCAGAAACAACATTATAAGAGTAGTAAGAACTAGAAAATGCAATTCCAGGGAATTACCATTGCATGTAAATGCAAAAAGCTGCTGTGTATAACATTATATTACTTACAGTATGATTATTTATTAGATTACATAGTCTTACAGTATTCTTGAAAACCACTTACTTGGTTAGATGTTAGCTTAGAGTATATGACAGTCAGTAAAAATAAATGGTCGATTCAATATTGATCAACATTCTTTGTTTTAATACAGCAGAATGATACTCAGAATACACTAATGAACACTTACCAATGTAAGCTTGAAGTAAAAATCACAGTTGTGTATATTATATATATAGAAGACAGATCTATTTATCAGTGGTAACTCTGAACTGGCAGCAACAGCTAGAGGCCTCAGTTAATGGTATTAGGTCAAATTTGATGGAGATATATACACTGAAGAATAAAAGAGTCAGCACTTCAGATGATCAGTTTTAGACATAACTTAGGTTAGAATCTTATTTTTCACACAGCACAGCTCAGGTCTAAAAAAGAGAGGTCTAACAGCACAGCTATGTTTCACAGATGTTACAGCACAGGTATGATTAAAGGTATGAATGGTTGACAAATATGATTCACAGGTATACATGTTCCATATAGTTAGTGAGTATAGTCCTCACACAATATATTTCTCAGAATGTCTCAGTGTAGATCTCAGATAAGTCTCAGTATGGTTAAATGGTATGTGCACAGATATGTTGAGATATGGTCACATGTTTGTAAGAATGTATGTTAGTAGGTATGTTGCTAGCAACATCGTCAGAGATGTATGGTTGACAGGTGTGCACACAGACAGGCACACACATAATGTCACACACGGTCATCACCACTGGTCTGGTCTGGTCTGGAACCTAAAAGGCAAAAGCAAACCAGTTTAACAGTTATACCAAAACAAGGAATGTCTGCAATTGTACAATTGTTCAATACAACTAAGGTATTTAAGTGAAGTTGTTACATTACATTAGGCTGACACATTATAACCTAACGACTAACATGGTAAACAGTTTAAGCTTTTTAAACAATTCTCTCAACAATTCTAGGACAATTTAAAAAAAAAAAGGTAGAGTAGGCCTACAATACAATTGTTGCACCATCAAGCTACTGGTAGTTAAATACTAGCCTATAATATTAAATTGCAAACAAAGCAGAATTCTGTGTTTTATTGTTTTCAGTTTTAGTATAGGTGATAGCTAATCATATTTTTTTTAAAATATAAAACGTAAACAGCTTAGAAAACTTTGCAGGCAAAGGGTCTGTTGTTGCTGTTGATAATCATGAGTAAGGACGGATCATTCTGATACTAAGTATCTTGATAACCAACTGCTATAACTTAAACAGCTTGCTAGGTCTGTCAGCCACATTTTTTCCTACAGATTAATGTACTACAACTGGAAAGTTTGATTCACGTGCCAGGCTACACTTTAATTTATAGACCAGAACAATGCAGAAATGAGTTGGCCAAGTAAACATTGTAGCCTATGTTGACAACACAAACATTATAGCACAACTTCTGTTGTGTGTTTTAACAAGACTTTAGTCGTATTGTCCATTTCCTAACAGTAGTTTTATTCATGGCTTTATATCGTCCCTTTCCACAGGAGTATTAATAAAAGCACCAATGCATTCATAATCTAGGTGCTTGATTGTATACACCTGTTGAAAGGGACCTGATGAAACCCATCAATAGACGAACTATAGTATACCATGATAGTGTTTACTTAGGCTACGTACGAATCAGGAGTGTAGAATGAAACGTAGCCTGGCCTATTTGATACACAAACAAGCGGTGTACAACGTTAAAACATTTGTTAAAATAAAAACAGGAGCATATATTTGTTAACTTCAACTAAAATGTGAATGGTAGAAGCTATAACGTTATGACCATCAACAAGTAACGTTAGCTAACTATATTCATGCCATGAATGAAACCCATGATGGGTTTCATCAGGTCCCTTCACCCAGCCTAGCCCTAGGCTATAATCAAGCACCACGAAGTCTGCATTCATAATCTATTCTAGGTGCTTGATTCTATAGACCTGTGGAAAGTGACCTGATGTTGAATAGAACGAGCCTAGTATCTGTAGGCCTACTTCTCTGGTTGACGTTAACGTTCTAGTTAAAACGGTCCTGGTTGGTAGGCCTAATGGACAAATGTAACGTTAGTGCATTACGTTTGATTGTCGTTAGCTATCTAAACCTACAGCTAATCGGTCACTGTAAAGTTGACATATTAACGTTGATTAACAGTGGGTTTCCTTACATAATACATATCAACGTAGCAAGGTGCTAACGTCAACTATTTCACTAACGTTAACGTTACCTAACGTTATAACGTTAGTTAAGTTATTTGTGACCCATCATTTCATACACGCTAACGTTACATAATGTTTGACGACATAAATGACTCAAATACCAAAAACCGGAACACTTACCTTG
Organism: Alosa alosa; assembly: GCF_017589495.1. Taxonomy (NCBI): domain Eukaryota; kingdom Metazoa; phylum Chordata; class Actinopteri; order Clupeiformes; family Clupeidae; genus Alosa; species Alosa alosa. The sequence goes on from NC_063198.1 coordinate 22,103,147, forward strand.
TCTGTAATTAGAGAAATGTGCCTCTGAAGGAGAGTTTTACAAGCAAATAAAGTGACCAAGGCACAGCAGGCGAAGACGTTCAGAAGATTCACAGCTCCAGGGCCAGCGGTAGCTCACGTTCAACTGTTGATTGCTTTCAGCTGGAGGTCACGTCATAATGCTAAAAGTTGCCGCCACGGCTGACAATGTTAAGTCAATGGGAATTTATTGCTCTTTTATCGTAAATATCTCAAAAAGTATAAAGTTCACAAATGTAAAAAATACTTTGTACAATTGTCCGTTACAAGACCTTTGTAGGAGTGTTTGAATGACGTCAAACGGTTCAGTGGGTTTAGTGTCATTAAACGTCAAATTTGGTCGGAAGAAGAATAATTAAGCAATATAGCACGAGTGAGAGTGGGGTTGGTCATGGATATTCCCATGGTTGTTCGTCAGAGCCCGTATGCCGGTCGAGGCCGAAAGTGGCGAGGCAACAACAGCCGTGGGAATATCCATGACCAATCCCACGATCACGAAAAGTATATTGCTTTTATACAACAAGTCTACCACAAACTAAATAATCTGAAAACATCCCGTTATTGTTTAAATTTTTTTAATTTCGACATCGTTCTTTCGCACCAAAAAATAGTTCCCTTTTCAGCGTCTTGGTTGCTAGGTAACCAACATTCCAGATCCCTCATTACGGGTCTTTGTGGTTTACGTGTCGCTGTCAGTACACGATCCGTACTGCCTGCCAGATCCGTTCTGCGCATGCGCAGAAGTTCAACGTCTTTTACGATGGTTTACGACACTACATGATCGGTTCTACGCTTGGCCGATTGTCAGTATTACCTTTTCAGAGAACGAAATGTATAATAAGTCAAGTTAACATTGTTTGTAGCAGTAATAAAGTTATAATAGTTAAATGTACATGTTTTAAGGAACCAACGGAAATGTATGGAGGCTACTCAGATAGCAAAGGAGGTCGAATCAACGTTGATTGGTCAGGGTTGCGTTTCCTAGCTGCTAAGTTAGCAACTTAGCTGGTTGCAATGCAATTTTCCCATTGCCAACCAACTAACAGGTTAGCAACTATTTGGGAAAACGATCCCAGATTGGTCGGTTTCTGTCAGACGAATCAAATTCCACAATGAATCAACGGGCATGAAAACGCGAAGAACGTAAAAAAAAAAAAAAAATATTTGTAGTTGTAACTTCTACAGACCAAAACCCTGATGAGATATACTGTAAACAGCTTTCTAGTTTACACTTAAGCTAGGTTACACAATTGACAGCTCTCATTAGCCTACATGCAGTCTCCTCAACGCTTAACTGTTAAGTCTTTGTTTTCACATGTAACATTGTTATAATTTAATAATGAAATATGAACTGATCTGGGAACTGGATACTTTCATTTAGTGGCCCATAACGCTTGCATGCATCCATCCACGCAAGACACCTGCATAATGAGATTTCAGGAGGCAACACTGCATCAAAACGAGAGCACACATTCAAATTCACACATGGAATGATCATCAAATGACTCATTCCTTTACTGTGAACTTGCTAGCCTATGTATTTGCCTGTGTAAACTTGCAAAGATGAGTATGGTCACCTACATTTAAATGAATGCTGCCTATTACAACCATGAATAAATGCATTGAGAGAATGAGCCCTATAGGAGGAGAGGGAGGGGGGGCAACAAGTAAACTAACTTGCTGTGTTGAGACAAGAACATGGACTCAATGACCGTTAATATCATTTTATTGCATGCATAAATAACAAATCCTTCAAGGCCATAGAGCATATGGGTGTTCATCTTTTGAAGATGCTCTGCAACTTCTGACTATAAACACACTAATAGGCACATAAGTATGATCTTATATAAATAACACTTCATTTTAATTCATGTAACATGAAAAAATACATCAGGGATTGTATGCAATTTCAAGCCCATAACATTTTCTAATGTTTTCACAACTATAACATTAAGCAAACATCTCAATGATTGCTGCCCATTGCATGAGTACACTGTACAAAGAAATAGTCTATAAAAGGTTTTGCTGTTAATGTCATCACTGGACATTTTTTTGAAATAGTGTTAAAATACCGTCAACCCTACCTGACAGTCATGAGTACTTTGGTGGTTTGGTGCATGGCTATTAGACTAATGGCCTCCTTACACCAAAACAACTTTGGACAAGATTTGAGAAAAGATTCTTTAAAGATTGGAGTCTTTTGAGTAAAGCTTGAATGGGGGCATTAGTTAAAAAACTACAATCTTTTAAGAATCTTTCCCAAATCTTGACAAACTTGTTTGTTGTAAGGTGGCCATTAGATGTTTCCCCTCCCACTCAAGCAATTAGGGACGGGCTTTCACACTGCTCCTGCTTGACCTATCCCTTCTGGCAATTTCCAATCAGAGCCATGCAAACATTTTTATCTGACAGAATAGAGTGTAAAAAGTGCCTCTCTACAAACCATGTGCAGTGGCAGAGTCATAAGCCCAAAAAACATGGCCAAACTTAGATGTCTAATGTCAAAACATGATTTAGATAACTTATTGATGCATTCATCTCCAGTAGGGTTGACTACTGCAATGGGCTTTTCCATTTGGTGTCACTGGGCCGAGTCATCATCTACTTCTTTGGCTTCATGTTCTGAGTCCTTGGGCTTTTCTGTGAAAGAGAATCACCTGGAGTTGACCATTTTTAATGCACTTTATTTACACCGATGTATTATAAGTCTTTATGCAGTGGTTTGACACTGACTAAAATAGGAGAAATATGTCACCCTATAAGGAATTTCCAACTTTTTCAGCTAAGGGTTACATTAAACATAAAAAACATATGGTGAACTTACGACATGAACTGTGCCATCTGACAATTTGGGGTGGCATTTTGTCATTCTATGTTGTTGAGTGATTTGTGTGTCCTGGGGGGGCTTGGTGGACTTGGTTGCACTGCACCTTCTGGTGGTTTGAACTGTTAAATGAGAGTGTGAGAGAGAAATAGGACAGACAAAATAATTTTTTAGAATAATATTACTACAGCACTAAAACAGAGTATCATCATTATAATCATCATTATCATCATCATCATTCATACACTGTAATAATGGATTAGAAAAACAAAAGGGGCAACGCTAAGAATCTTTAGGTCATAATCCAATAAATACTCTGATGCATCTGTGATTAAAGAGAAACTATGCAGTTTTGGCCATTTCTTTGTTGTTTTCTCACTTTTTTGCTCGCAGGTTTCTTTTTACAGAGCTCCCCTACAGCCTCAGAGTATATGATTTTACTGACCAGACTTGGAATTTCACCATTCTGGGGGCAAGGCCACTTGGCCTTCAGTTGGGCATATTTGGTGGGGGGCACAAAGGCCACATGTCAGGGCACCAAGGCCAAAGTTAACTAAACAGGCTATAAAAATTCTCAAAGTTGTATTTAGCCTATTCACTGCAGTAGACCTGCATGCATCACTGTATGAAACATTACAAAAACATGAAACATGACATATTACATATAACTGTAAATCATCTGATCATCTAATAAAAACAGATATCTAGGCTATATATAACATTTATTTTATATTTGGCCTGCTATGAAATCATGTATTGAACAATTTAAATTTAAGCACAGCTCAGCTTTAAGAAACTCAAATAGCCAAGATGCATGCTTAGCATTTTGTGATCATTAAGGCTACTTTCACAAACACTTAGTCAGCTGTCCTCTGATTTACCAATATCTAGGCGATATTTGTAACATTTATTTTGTATTTGGCCCGTTATGAAATCATGTGGAACAATTTAAACACATTGTAAAACTTAAAGTCCAAATTTGGAGACATCCATGTATGTTGAAATGTACTGCAAATTCAAAACTGGATTACTCTGGAACAGCTAACTATACAGGGGACTGCTTTACACCTTTGTGTTCGGTAAGGTCTGCTGTTTATTACAGTGCATGAAAATGCACTGTACTGTTCTTCCTAGGCTTCTTCTTATTACAGTGCATGAAAATGCACTGTACTGTTCTTCCAAAATTTCTTATTACAGTGCATGAAAATGCACTGTACTGTTATTCCAAGGCTTTTTACAGTGCATGAAAATGCACTGTACTGTTATTCCAAGGCTTTTTCTTCTTCTTCTTCTTCTTCTTCTTCTTCTTCTTCTTCTAACGAAGTTAATGCAGCTTAAACCGTAGTAACGAGAAACTTCATTCAAACTATGTTACGTAGGTCTTACTTAGGACATGTGGGCTTTGTATTTTTCAACTTTGTAACTTTTATACTTTTTTAAACTATTAATTAAAAACTAGTCAAAATTTCCCCATAAACTTAACATGGGCTGATGACATCACAATAGAGCCAAGCATAATTAGAATCCTATGGCAGGTGTTCGGGCCACCTGGACCAACTGCCAGTCTCAGGCTTTAAGCATACAAACTGGCCCTATTAAGACTACACATCCTGTTCAACTGCTTCCTCTGCCAAAAACTGTTTCAAAATAAAAGTCCTCACTACAATATTTCACTGTTAAACAATTTAACGCTTTAAACTACTGAACTTTTTAACTGTTCAGCCATTGTAACTGTTACTTGTCATCAACTATGACTCCTACCCACTGTAGCTAGTTAGCTAAGTTAGCTAAGTAACATGGTTAAGATAGTTAAGCATAGTTAAATGCTTAGCAAAAACTGTTAATGATTAGTTAGTTAGCATTTTTAGCAAAACTGCTAAAAATGATTAGTTAAGTTTTAGCTAAAAAACATGGTTAAAATGATTAGCTAGGGCTAAGTCACATGGCATGATAGTTAGCATGCTAGCATGTTAAAGACGCTACAAGATTTTTTAAGAAAACTACTTATAATGATTAGCTAAGTTAGCTAAGTCACATGGTTAATAAAGTTAGCATGCTAGCATGTTAGCATGCTAAAGATGTTAGCATGCTAAGATGTTAGATGCTAAGTTAAGATTTTTAGCAAAACTACTTATAATGACTAGCTAAGTTAGCTAAGTCACATGGTTAAGAAAGTTAGCATGCTATTAGCATTTTTAAGAAAACTGCTAAAAAACGATTAGCTAAGTTACCTAAGTCACATGGTTAAGAGATACTTAAGATTTTAACATTGTTAAGATGCTAGTTAGCATACTTGGTTAACATTATTATCTTTGTTAACATAGTTAGCATAACTGCTAGCAAACATTAGAGCCATTCCAAGTGTCAGTTATCGCCAACTATCTACCTAAATAATTTAACCATTTAAACTATCCACTTATTTAACTGTTCAGTCATTCCAACTATATTAAACCTCATCTACCTAGCAAACCAATATAGTTTGTTTTTACTCTGTATGATATTTTACATCATATTTTTGCATTTTCATGCACTGTATTTCCTTCAGGAAATGCTTTTCTAGTTCTTCTTCTTCTTCTTCTTCTTCTTCTTCTAACGCCAGTTAATGCAGCTTAAACCGCTTAACGTAGAAACTTCATTCAAACTATGTTACGTAGGTCTTACTTAGGACATGTGGGCTTTGTATTTTTCAACTTTGTAACTTTTATACTTTTAAACTTTTAATTAAAAACTAGTCAAAATTTCCCCATAGACTTAACATGGGCTGATGACATCACAATAGAGCCAAGTAGCAATTAGAATCCTATGGCAGGTGTTCGGGCCACCTGGACCAACTGCCAGTCTCAGGCTTTAAGCATACAAACTGGCCCTATTAAGACTACACATCCTGTTCAACTGCTTCCTCTGCCAAAAACTGTTTCAAAAATAAAAGTCCTCACTACAATATTTCACTGTTAAACAATTTAACCTTTAAACTACTGAACTTTTTTAACTGTTCAGCCATTGTAACTGTTACTTGTCATCAACTATGACTCCTACCCACTGTAGCTAGTTAGCTAAGTTAGCTAAGTCACATGGTTAAGATAGTTAAGATGCTAGCATGTTAAGAAGATGTTAATTAAAGATTTTTAGCAAAAAACCGCTAAAAATGATTAGCTAAGTTAGCTAAGTCACTGCTTCCTCTGCCAAAAACTGTTTCCAAAATAAAAGTCCTCACTACAATATTTCACTGTTAAACAATTTAACCCTTTAAACTACTGAACTTTTTAACTGTTCAGCCATTGTAACTGTTACTTGTCATCAACTATGACTCCTACCCACTGTAGCTAGTTAGCTAAGTTAGCTAAGTCACATGGTTAAGATAGTTAGCATGCTAAGATGCTAATTAAAGATTTTTAGCAAAACTGCTTAAAATGATTAGCTAAGTTAGCTAAGTCACATGGTTAGCATAGTTAGCATGCTAGCATGTTAAGATGCTAATTAGCAAGATTTTTAACAAAACTGCTAAAAATGATTAGCTTTGTTAGCAAGAACATGGTTAAAGATAGTTAAGATGCTAGTTAATTTTTTAGGAAAACTGCTAAAAAATGATTAGCTAAGCTAGCTAAGTCACATGGTTAAGATAGTTATGCTATCACGCTAGTTAGCATTTTAGCAAAACTGCTTAAAATGATTAGCTAAGTCACATGATTAAGATAGTTAAGATGCTAACACGTTAAGATTAGTTAAGCAAGATTTTTAGCAAAACTGCTTAAAATGATTAGCTAAGTCAGCTAAGTAACATGGTTAGCATAGTTAAGATAATTAGATGTTAACATGCTACAAGATAACTGCTAAAAATAATTAGCTGCTAGCTAAGTCACATGGTTAAAGATACTTTTTAGATTTTAACATTGTTAAGATGCTAGTTAGCATAGTAACTTGGTTAACATTATTATCTTTGTTAATAGATAATAATTTTAAGGAAATTCAAAGTTTCTACATCCATCATGAAGGCCTTCTACACTTCAGCGGTTGAGAGTGTTCTAACTGGTAGCATCATCACCTGGTATGGGAACTCCACAGTTAGAGATTGTAGTACTTGCAGAGAGTAGTGCGCCAGCTGAACGTACTATAAGAACTCAACTCCCTGCTCTACAAGATATCTATTCCAGAAGAGTACTCCTAAGAGCCCAAAAGATTCTGAAGGACTCTTCTCATCCTAACAATGGATTATTCCTACCGCTGAAATCAAGAAGACGCTTATGTAGTCACAAAGCCAGAACTGAGAGACTCAGGAGAAGTTTTTATCCCCAGGCCATCCTAACTCTGAACTCACACTATACTGACTTTGCACACATTCACTCCTCAGCACTCTCAAACATTTCCCAACTCTGAACTCACACTATACTGACTTTTTGCACTCATTCACTCTCAGCACTCATGACCCCACACACACACACACACACACACACCTACAAGACTTTTAGCACTTTTACATCCCTCTCCTATGCTACAGACCTTTTATTTATTTTCTTATTTCATCACACGCCAAAACACACACACACACACACATATCTGACTTTCTCCAACTTTTGCACACTTTTTATTTATTATTTTTGATTTCTCCTCCATCTACCCATGTCCTTGATTGCCTAGCCTTTCTGCCCCCACCCCCACCCCACCCCACCCCCATCCCCAACACACACACTTACATCATCACTGTCATCACTTCACATACATACAGCACTCTCTACAAACTTGCTGCACACTGCCCCCACATACACAGCACATTGTCTTCTGTGGATCTTCTCCAACACACATCCTCTACATACTTACAGCACACTGCCCCCACCTACCCACCTACACACACTACACACACACACACACACAGTCACTGCTCCACTCCCCCCTCCCCCACACACACATCTTCACTGTCATCACTCACATACATTACATACAGTACTCTGCTTGCAATAGTAAGTCCCTGCCCCCACATACACAGCACATTGTCTTCTGGATCTTCTCCAACACACATCCTCTACATACTTACAGCACACTGCCCCCACCTACCCACACACACACACTACACACATACACACACAGTCACTGCTCCACCCCCCCACACACACATCTTCACTGTCATCACTCACATACATTACATACAGTACTCTGCTTGCAATAGTAAGTCCCTGACCCCCAACACACACACACTTACATCATCACTGTCATCACTTAACATACATACAGCACACTGCTTGCTACAGTAAGCCTCCTCTACATACTTGCTGCACACTGCCCCCACACACACACAGCACATTGTCTTCAGGGATCTTCCAACACACATCCTCTACATACTTACAGCACACTGCCCCCACCTACCCACCTACACACTACACACTACACACACACACACAGTCACTGCTCCACCCTCCCTCCCCACACACACATCTTCACTGTCATCACTACATACATTACATACAGTACTCTGCTTGCAATAGTAAGTCCCTGCCCCCCAATACACAGCACATTGTCTCATGAGGAAGCTTCTCCAACACACATATTGCACACTGCCCTCTCCCCACATACACAGCACACTATCCCATCTCCCTGTCATCCCCCAACACACACACCAAGACCCTGGCAGTTGGGTTAGCCCCTTGAGCCGTGGATCTGCCCAAGGTTTCTTCCTTGGTAAGGGAGTTTTTCCTGCCCCTGTTGCTCTTGGGTGCTCCTTGTTGGTGCCCCCACCCAATCCCAATCCTCCCCCACCTTTTTTTATGCAGCCCTTGCCACTTAATCTACTAAACCCCTCTTCTACTGCACTTTTTACCCCCATTAATGCACAAATAGGCTGACACCAGACATAATTTCACTGCATTTCTTACTTCCAGTAACTATATGCATGTGACAATAAACTTCCTTTGTATCCTTGTATTATCCTTGTAATATAGTTAGCATAACTGCTAGCAAACATTAGAGCCATTCCAAGTGTCAGTTATCGTCAACTATCTACCTAAATAATTTAACCATTTAAACTATCCACTTATTTAACCGTTCAATTATTCTAACTATATTAAACCTTATCTACCAAGTAAATTATTTACCTATATAAACTATCCACCTATTTAACTGTTGAGTCATTCCAACTATATTAAACCTCATCTACCTAGCAACCAATATAGTTTGTTTTTACTCTGTATGATATTTGACATCATATTTTTTGCATTTTCATGCACTGTATTTCCTTCAGGAAATGCTTTTCTAGTTCTTATTTTTCTTCTTCTAACGCGTTTAATGTAGCTTCAACCGTTAAACGTAGAAACTTCATTCAAACTTTGTTACGTAGGTCTTACTTAGGACATTTGGGCTATGTATTTTTCAACTTTGTAACTTTTATACTTTTTAAACTATTAATTAAAAACTATCAACATTTCCCCATTGACTTAACATTATGATTATGACATCACAATACGGCCGTTAAGCAATTAGAATCCTATGGCAGGTGTTCGGGCCACCTGGACCAACTGCCAGTCTCAGGCTTTAAGCATACAAACTGGCCCTATTAAGACTACACATTCTGTTCAACTGCTTCCTCTGCCAAAAACGGTTTCAAAATAAAAGTCCTCACTATAATATTTTACTGTTAAACAATTTAACCCTTTAAACTACTGAACTTTTTAACTGTTTAGCCATTGTAACTGTTACTTGTCATCAACTATGACTCCTACCCACTGTAGCTAGTTAGCTAAGTAACATGGTTAAGATAGTTAGCATGCTAGCATGTTAAGACTTGCTAGTTAGCATTTTTTAGCAAAACTGCTAAAAATGATTAGCTAAGTTAGCTAAGTCACATGGTTAGCATAGTTAGCATGCTAGCATGTTAGCATGCTAGTTAACATTTTTAGCAAAACTGCTTAAAATGATTAGCTAAGTCAGCTAAGTAACATGGTTAGCATAGTTAACATGTTAGCATAGTTAGCATGTTAGTTAGCATAACTGCTAAAAATGATTAGCTAAGTTAGCTAAGTCACATGGTTAGCATACTTAGCATTTTAACATTGTTAGCATGCTAGTTAGCATAGTAACTTGGTTAACATTATTATCTTTGTTAACATAGTTAGCATAACTGCTAGCAAACATTAGAGCCATTCCAAGTGTCAGTTATCGTCAACTATCTACCTAAATAATTTAACCATTTCAACTATCCACTTATTTAACTGTTCAGTTAGTCCAACTATATTAAACCTCATCTACCTAGCAACCAATATAGTTTGTTTTTACTCTGTATGATATTTTACATCATATTTTTTGCATTTTCATGCACTGTATTTCCTTCAGGAAATGCTTTTCTAGTTATTATTCTTCTTCTAATGCTTTTTGTGCGTTTAATACAGCTTCAACCGTTTAACTTAGAAACTTCATTCAAACTGCGTTACGTAGGTCTTACTTATGTGACTTCAGCTATGTATTTTTCAACTTTGTAACTTTTATACTTTTTAAACTATTAATTAAAAACTACTAAAATTTCCCCATTGACTTAACATTAGATTATGACATCACAATAGCAATTAGAATCCTATGCCAGGTGTTCAGGCCACCTGGAGCCACTGTCTCAGGCTTTAAGCATACAATATGGCTGTATTAAGACTGCAGATCCTGTTCAACTGCTTCCTGTGCCCACAACTGTTTCAAATTAAAAGTCCCTTTAAACTATCCAACTTTTAAACTGTTAAACTGTTATCAACTGTTCAACTGTTGTAACTGTCAGTCAACTATGACTCCCATCAACTGTATCCTCTGCCTTCAACTGTTTCATAATCATTCTATTAAGACTACACATTCTGTTCAACTGTTTCCTCTCTCCACAACTGTTTCAAAATAAAAGTCCTCGCTACAATAATTCCCTATTAAATAATTTAACCATTTAAACTATCCACCTATTAAACTGTTCAGTCATTCCAACTATATTAAACCTCATCTACCTAGAAAATAACTTAACCTTTTAAACTATCCACCTATTTAACTTTTCAGTCATTCCAACTATATTAAACCTCATCTAGGCTACCTAGTTCAGTCAATCCAACTATATTAAACCTAATCTGCCTAGCAAATAATTTAACCTTTTAAACCATCCACTTATTTAACTGTTCAGTCATTCCAACTATATTAAACCTCATCTACCTAGTTCAGTCATTCCAACTATATTAAACCTCATATACCTAGTTCAGTAATTCCAACTATATTAAACCTCATCATGTTGGTTGCCAATTAGCACATCATCTGTTTTAACAATATATTTCACACCATGTGTTTTGCATTTTCATGCACTAGTAATTCCCTGGAATTGCATTTTCCAGTTATAGTGCAAGAAAATGCACTATACTGTTCTTCCAAAATTTCTTATTCTTATTTTTCTTCTTCTAACGCGTTTAATGCAGCTTCAACCGTTAAACGTAGAAACTTCATTCAAACTTTGTTACGTAGGTCTTACTTAGGACATTTGGGCTATGTATTTTTCAACTTTGTAACTTTTATACTTTTTAAACTATGAATTAAAAACTATCAAAATTTCCCCATTGACTTAACATTATGATTATGACATCACAATACGGCCGTTAAGCAATTAGAATCCTATGGCAGGTGTTCGGGCCACCTGGATCAACTGCCAGTCTCAGGCTTTAAGCATACAAACTGGCCCTATTAAGACTACACATCCTGTTCAACTGCTTCCTCTGCCAAAAACTGTTTCAAAATAAAAGTCCTCACTATAATATTTTACTGTTAAACAATTTAACCCTTTAAACTACTGAACTTTTTAACTGTTCAGCCATTGTAACTGTTACTTGTCATCAACTATGACTCCTACCCACTGTAGCTAGTTAGCTAAGTAACATAGTTAGCATGCTAGTTAGCATTTTTACCAAAACTGCTAAAAATGATTAGCTAAGTTAGCTAAGTAACGTGGTTAGCATAGTTAGCATGCTAGTTAGCATTTTTAGCAAAACTGCTTAAAATGATTAGCTAAGTCAGCTAAGTAACATGGTTAGCATAGTTAGCATGTTAGTTAGCATAGTTAGCATAACTGTTAAAAATGATTAACTAAGTTAGCTAAGTAACATGGTTAGCATAGTTAGTGTGTTAGCATGTTAGTTAGCATAACTGCTAAAAATAATTAGCTAAGTCACATGGTTAGCATACTTAGCATTTTAACATTGTTAGCATGCTAGTTAGCATAGTAACTTGGTTAACATTATTATCTTTGTTAACATAGTTAGCATAACTGCTAGCAAACATTAGAGCCATTCCAACTGTCAGTTATGGTCAATTATCTACCTAAATAATTTAACTGTTCTATCATTCCAACTATATTAAACCTTATCTACCAAGCAAATCATTTAACTATATAAACTATCCACCTATTTAACTGTTCAGTCATTCCAACTATATTAAACCTCGATCTACCTAGCAACCAATATAGTTTGTTTTTACTCTGTATGATATTTTACATCATATTTTTTGCATTTTCATGCACTGTATTTCCTTCAGGAAATGCTTTTCTAGTTCTGATATGTGGTTTGTCATGTGTTAAAAGAAGGGTTTGTGAAGTATTCCACCGAGATGAATGGGTAGGGAGATCATGGCCTCAAAACCTTCAGTAGAATGTATGATTAAATTGAATTATATTATTTACTTTTCTCGCTAACCGTTCAACACAGCAATTATCGGCTAACATCGTTTAAAAGCTGAGAAAAAGCTCTTTCATGTGATACTTGTGATGTCTGTGTGATGAATAGGCTACTTCGCAAATAGTAGTTCAACTGAGAAGAATGGGTGAATTTAGACGCACTTTCTTTCTTGCACTGTCACTTTCTCCACTGCGTAAAAGACTAAATTAATTTGCGCTGTGAATGCTAAGATTATTTTGACAGGCCACAGGCTAAATAAAAATTATATAGCTATTAGTAGGACACAAAGCAGAATATTGAAAGAAGGGAGCACCAAGGCCACCGTGGCCTGTAAACCTATGATTTTCAAAGGGGCTTCACGGCCAACGCAAGGGGCTACGACGACCATGGCCGTCGTGGCCGCCGTGAAATTCCTACCCTGTTTACGACACTCCTCAATCGGTCAGTCTGTCGTTTTCCTCTTCCCTATTCTTCCGACAACAGTTACTCGCTTTCTACTTCTTTTTACTGGCTGTCACGACGAATGTCTGAGAAACTCCATCGCTACCTTGTTCTAGGCGGTACATTCTAATTTTTACATTTTAGTAGAACTAAAACACTCATTTTCAGGTGCTTGTTGACAGCCATGTCAAAGAACAGGAAACTGGTTTGCCGACTACAAGTGAGCTTGTGCTCAGAGCACATATAACCTATTTTATCAACTCACAGCTTTTCTCTGCTTCACTGAAATCACTCCTGGCACTGTCTTGTTAGACAGCCAGGGATGTGCACTGGTGAAATAACGTTAGCATGGAAAATAGTCTCTCCAGACATATTTCTTACATTCCACCCAGATGAAATTTAATGCCACTCTTCGAAAATTTGCTAAATTTAATACATTTTAAGACCTTAAAAAATTTATATTTTATTTAAGACGTTTTAATACTTTTTAAGGATCCGCGGAGACCCTCTATTGCTTCTAGTGGTCATACCTTATTTTTAGGATCAGTTGAATTGTTTTGAGATTTTTTTTGTAACAGTCTTTACTATGTTAGATATTCATGACATACCTTGTTTGTGATCACTGCAAACCATATTTTTTATTTTTCCTCTTTAGCATTATAAACAATAAATTAAATTGTCACAAGACAAAACAGATGTCTCAAAGCCCATTAGATTAACATGAGCCTACTGCGGTTTAGATTTGTATGGCAGCAACGTTATAGACAAATAGACTAGGCTAGCTAACGTTACACTGACACAACGTAACTTAATGCTCTGAATTCGCAGCCAACATGAAATCCATAACTTTTTGATCACCAAGTTGACATTTCCAGGTCAACCACAAATAATTCCGCTTCTTTTTAATATCATCCAATAACTAATTCAATGGATAGGTTCGAATATAGGCTACTAAAAATTAACAGTTATAGAGATCAACGTGAACGTGGAGTCAGTTACTGTAAGAACCGTGGGCGTGGTTTTCATCTATGTGATAGCGATCAAGTGTGTAGGCCTACGGTTGATATAGGCCTACATATTCTATGCGATTTACACGTTAAAAAAAAACATGGATAAGCTGAAAGAAACTTTAATTGTGTTTTACAGTTTTGCAAAAATAATAAATGCATAGCTAGTGAAATCATTTCACTATCCTAGTCGCGAGAGACCTCTTGCTGGCTTGCTTGCTCGACATCACACTTGCGGCTGCGCGCTCCCCACTGACACACCTTTTTGCATTACATTTCATTATGCTGACATACACCACAGTTTTACTTTGGCATACATTTACTGACTTCTGTACATAGTTTATTTAATAAACCTATTTTTGTGTTTAATATACTCCGGTGTGGTCTCCCCCTTTTATGTTGTGGCGGCCTTGAGTCAGTAAGTCATGACACATAGGAACTCTGGATCTAATTCATAGTGACCATTGGGTCCTTGGTTACCTGTCTGACCAAGGCCCTTTGTCCCGGATTACTCAGCCAGATCTAGAAAGACCGTTGGTTGTTCCAAACTTATCCATTTCAGAACGATGGAGGCTACTGTGTTCTTGGCCACTTTCAATGCTGCAGAAATGTTGTTATAGATCTTCACACAACCCTGTCTCACAGGTCTACAGACAATTTTCTCAACCTCGTGGCTTGGTTTTCACTCTGACATGCACCATCAACTGTGAGACCATATATACAGTATCAAGCAGACTTAAACTGCCACCTCTTGGCGAAAAGTTAATAGTTTTGCATATTAGTAGTAATACATTTCACGCGAACTTCGTGAATCACGAAAAAGCGAATGAAGTGGACACTTCTAAAAGGGACCCACGGTACAGTAGCTGAAGGTCTGTGGCTAAAGCAGCCATAATGAAAGTGTTATCATTGTTTGGATACTTCACACACATGTGCTTTTTAACCGCATAGACTACAACTACCAAGCTGGAATCAAAGCACATCGACTCCCCTCTCACACCCTAAACACGCACTTCGAACAAACAAAAAAGCGCCTCAGTCTCACGGTATAGCCATAGGCAAAACTGTATCGGACCGGTGTAACGTTGGTAGGCTACTAAATCATCCATCACAAAGAATGATTTGTGTAGGTAGGTACAGCCCTGCCCTGGATAAATCTCTCAACGCTAGCTCTAAAACATTTGGTTTAAATGGAGATGTAGATCATCGCTAAAAGTGCGTTAATAAATCTATATTGTGGCGAAGTTGACACAAATTATTCACTTTGAGTCTTTGACGAATTTATGTAGTTTCAGTCCTAGTTACTTTACTTTGAGCCATGAATCACCTTAGCTTCGCTAGCGCGGTCATAATAATGTCCAGTGAATTAATTTTCGCACAGGTGGACTCCAATCAAGTCCACCAAGGACCAAGAACCTAGCCTGGCTAGCCCACCACTTCTCAATGAGGCGTGGTCTGGGGAACCAAACGCTCATTTTCTCGTATTTGAAAAAATGCCCAGATCCGTTTATTGGGTGCCACGGATGTCTATCAAATGCGCCTGTGCATAGCTCATCATCATCTTGCTTTCCCACCTGTTCTGTGATTGGTTCCCTATCTCAGGCTTAAAATTTGCTCCATGGTCTCCAGGCTGCCTTAGCAGCGTGAATCAAATCGCGCGCAAGGCAGCATGGGAACACCCAGGCTACCAAGAACCATTGATAGAAGTAGGATGCACTAGATCTAAATTACAAGCGTCATGACAAAGGGTCTGAATATGTAAATTAAATATTTCAGTCTTTTATTATTTATAAATTTACAAAATACTCCACACTTTCTTTGAAGTGTTGGAGTATTGTGTGTAGATTGAGATGAGAGAATTTAATTAATTTTAAGATGAGTCTGAAACTTACAATGTGGAAAAAGTGAAGCACTGTGAATACTTTCCTTATGCACTGCAAATATCCAAAGCCAATTTGGGAAAAGGCTCTTGAGATATAAAAGTGCATCTAAAATAAATAGAATATTGTGGAATATTGTGGAAAAGTGTGTTGGTTCAAGTAAAAAAAAAAAAATAAAAAAAACATGTTATAAAATTAACAAATCTATCGTTCTGTGTCATTGTTGGCAAAATGATCAGAGGGCTCAGAAGCCCCTAGCATTTTGGGGTGCCCAAAATTTCTAGCGACGCCCCCGACCTTGGTATTTTAAAAATTCAGACTACGACCTTATCTAGAACATGTGCTGAATAACAGGTCCCTTAACTAACGTTAACCAGTAAAAAAAAGTACTTACCGCACATATTTCCATGTCCTTTGGTGAAGTTAATCGTGGTCTTTAATGCCATCAACCTGATAAATAAATGCACATTATTTACCTTAACCTTAGCCCATAAACCTTCAGATGAAACACAGCAACCTAACTAATCCAACACTTAATATTTAGTAAGCTAGCTAAATATTAAGTGTTGGATAAGTTAAGATTGGTTGCTGTGTTGGCATGAATGAATACTAGCAAATGCTCAATGTGGTCCCTATTTAAATTACCGTTACTGTTACGTTAATGATTACCCAAACGGCTAACGATAGCTAACGTTCACTGTTAACAATTGCCATATAGTGACATTACGTTTAACCAACAATAGCAACATTTCTAAAGACAAAGATACATTGAACATCTGAACGCTGTACTCTTACCTGCACAATCTGTGAACATAATTCGTCGGGTGTAGTCAAAATATATTTTTCTGCGAAGTTGGTCTTGTCAAATGTGCCGCTTGGCCGTCAACTGTTTCAAGACATGCGTGGTACAGATATTACAGAGGAATCGTTACGTCTTCTACTACGTAATTATGCGCATGCGCAGAACGGATCTGGCAGGCGGTACGGATCGTGTACTGACAGCCTTCTTGAAAGAAATGTTGAAAGTCGGGCTGAAATCACATTCATATCTAGGTTTGCTGCATGCATGTTACAAGGATGGGCCATGTCATGTAAGGGACATGGTACTGCAAAAAAAACGGAAACATAGTCTACATTGCAGAACCACTCAACTTTATTAATTTATGGTGAATAAATGTTACACTACTGTGCACAGCCTGACGTGACGATGCTAGCAGGTTAGCAGCGGTTAGCTAACTATGCTAACGTTAGTTATCTACAAGTCTCCTCCAAGTGACAATCATATTATACACAATGGTGGCAATGCTGAGAACAATTAGCATCCTCGTTTATCTTACTTACATTGAGTTGACTGTGTGGCTTAATCCACAGATGTGGTGAAGCACTGTTTCGTTATGGTTTGCTAAGGAGTAACCATAGACAGTAAAAGATAGGGACCCATTGCTTGAAATAGTGGAGAGCTGGGATGAGAACATTGTGTCAAATCTTCGCATTGTATTGCGGAGTGATTTATTATTAGCTGTGCAAAGTCTGAGTTGAAATGTCCAGGGATATTCCAACTCATGGAACGTCTCTCGGCCAATCAGAAACAAATAAACAGTTCCATAGAACCCAATTGTTGTATACTAACTAGAAAACGCAATTCCATGGAATTACCAGTGCATGAAAATGCAAAACATATGGTGTGAAATATATTGTTAAAACAGATGATGTGCTAATTGGCAACCAACATGATGAGGTTTAATATAGTTGGAATGACTGAACTAGGTAGATGAGGTTTAATATAGTTGGAATGACTGAACAGTTAAATAGGTGGATAGTTTAAAAGGTTTAATTATTTTCTAGGTAGATGAGGTTTAATATAGTTGGAATGACTGAACTAGGTAGATGAGGTTTAATATAGTTGGAATGACTGAACAGTTAAATAAGTGGATAGTTTAAAAGGTTAAATTATTTGCGAGGTAGGCCTGGATCAGGTTTATTATAGTTGGAATGACTGAACAGTTAAATAGGTGGATAGTTTAAATGGTTAAATTATGTTGTGGACAGAGGAAACAGTTGAACAAGATGTGTAGTCTTATTAAGAGAATGAGACTGCATGCTTAAAGCCTGAGAAACTGACAGTTGATGCAGGTGGCCGGAACACCTGGCCTAGGATTCTAATTGCTTAAATGCTCTATTATGATGTCATCAGCCCATGTTAAGTCTATGGGGAAATTTTGAATAGTTTTTAATTAATTTAAAAAGTATAACAGTTACAAAGATGAAAAATACAAAGGCCCCATGTCCTAAGTAAGACCTACGTAACATAGTTTGAATGAAGTTTCTAGCTTAAACGGTTGAAGCTGCATTAAATGCGTTAGCGGAAGAATAAGAATAAGAAGCCTAGGAAGAACAGTACAGTGCATTTTCATGCACTGTAATAAGAAGATGACTAGGAAGAACAGTACAGTGCATTTTCATGCACTGTAAAAAGCCTTGGAAGAACAGTACAGACTGTAATAACAGATAATAAGAAGAACAGTGATAATAGTCTATTGCATTTACATGCAATGCAATAAGTCTATGTGCAGGATAAATAGTATGAAGATCAGTAGAATAGCTATGTATAAATGTAATTACATTAGGCCTATGTACATTTGTAAATAAATAGAAAATTATGGGTGAGAGGGATAAATTAAATTTTATTTAATCGTAAAAGTAAATTGCATTCAATTAAATTGCAATTAAAAATCTTTCCAGTAGGCTTTAATGTCATGCAAAAAGTACAACCAAAGCTGAGCTTGATCAACTAGAACGTCTAAAGAACCAGAACTTGAGTGTAGTTTTTTGCTGGGTCACAGGCCATGTTGGTCTGAGGGGAAATGAGAAACCGGACAGTGCTGCTTAGCAAGCCCTCAATGAAGAAGTCACAGAATGTCAAATCCCTGCCCCAGACCTTAAACCTATACTGAACTCTTACATCACAGATAAGTGGCAATCTGAATGGGATTAAAATGTACCAACAAGCAAGCAAGGAATGTGAATTTTGGCACGTTTTCATGATCCACTGGGTCGTTATGGGCCACACAAAATACGGTGTTGCTAAAATTCCCAAACAGACATAAGGTCTTTATAGAGCAAATCCATATAGATTATTTGTCAAATAAACCAGCAAAACAGAATTAGGGGATGGAATATATAACATTCACACTCATAGCTCATATTTTTAAAATAAATCAGTGAAAAAGTATCCTGACAAACAAGCAGCATTTTAATGCCTTAGTCATATTTCATAATTTCAAATTTTTCTCTAGGTTACCCGATAGCCCAGTTTGAGAGGTGCAAGATGCGTGACATGCGTGATAAAGTTTGTTAACAGTCACGGTTTTGTCATAACTCTCTCTATGCATTTTTGCATAGAATAGCTCTGAAACCGGGGGCGAACACGCCGCGGGGGGGGGTTGGGGGGCACCAGTGCGTGGATATCTCAATCGCAAAATTAAACAATATTTTTATTGGGCGCCTACCATGGACTAGGCTGGGTGAACTCAGCCTGATCTGCCGGCGATTCCTTTTCGATTTCTTAAAATATTGAGCTGCCAGACTAACCATGGACCTCATAGTTGCAAAATGCAAGGGAACATAAATCAGCATATTATTTGCACAAACAATAACGCACAGTAGCTCTTCAACTTGGCCCGTGTATGAACAGTATAGCAACGGATTTCATGAAGGCCCTTTTGGACAAGGCAGTTATTTGCACCACTGGGGAAAACGGCATTTTGTTTTAGACTACTGGTATTTAATTTGTGCATTGACAATAAAGCTGAATATCATATGAACAGTGGTTCTCAAATGGGGGTACGCTCCTGGGGGAAGGCACTCCAGGGGGTACGTGAGATTTTAAAATATACATATATTTAAAAAGTAGAATCCATGCAAAAATACTTTAAAAACAATTATTTAATAAATATTTCAGGAAAATATAAGTTCATAAATGAATTTTATATTTCAGTAGGCTATTCAATTTCATTATCCTAAAAACCCAGAGTCCCCCCCATACCAGGATGGTTTTAAGTCTTTTTTTTTAAAGTCTGTTTTAAGTCTTTTTTTCTCAACTAAAAATGCTTTGCACTGGTTAGGGCGGGGGTGGGCAAACATGCGGCCCGCGGGCCGGATCCGTCCCGCCAAGCACTTTCATCCGGCCCGCCGAGCATTTCATTTGGTTATCAGGCTGCTCGCTATTTTTTTCCTGCGATAGAGACGACGTTGGTTAGCTTTAAACTGCTTTTCACTCTCCTTAGAGAACATTATGTCAATGTCAAAACATCATGTTAAATAGAGATAACATCATGTTAAACTAAGTTAACTCTTAGTTATCTCCTTTGCAGCAGATCTAACGTGAACATTATATGCGATCCATTTAATTGGGAACGCGTCTGTACTCACAAGAGGGAGAGAGAGCCGCAGGTTCCAGCTTGCTTGTCATTGTTGATAATTGATATCTCCTTCTTATAAGAAACTTTGAAGGCAACAGTAGTTCCCACTACTGACCATTGAAAAACTGTGAGAGGGCCCAGTACAGCGATAGCCATAGCAGAGCAGGCAGAAGATCAAATAAACGTGAATTAAAGCGACTGTCTTAAAGCGACAGTGCACAATTTATACATTTGTTAAAGAGCGTAAAATTAGCAGCATTTTTAAGCAATTCATATTTTAAAACAAATACTTTTCATACTAAATTATAGGCTATAATAAATGTATTTTTTTTGTGTGTGTCGTGGGGGGGTTGTTGTGCGGCCCGCCGGCCAGTTTTCAAAACCCAATGTGGCCCTTGAGCCAAAAAGTTTGCCCACCCCTGGGTTAGGGGGTACTTGACTGAAAACATATTTCACAGGGGGTACATCACTGAAAAAAGGTTGAGAACCACTGAACTAGATGACTAAACTTATGCTAATGTAGAAGAAGAAACATTCACAAAAATCCATGACATGACCTCTCTTCTTGATAGCTGTTGAAAACTGCATGGAACTGACAGGGATTGTTTTGTTTAATAATAAATAAATAAATACATTATGCTGCTACCTTCTGCTTTTCCCAAATACAATGTAGCCTACAGGTGTACCTTTTATCTGTCCAGTTGCAAATGGATGGACTGTGATGAACTGCCCTACTTGTGATTGTTTAGAGATTTTAAAGGTTTTACAACAATGCTACAAATTTTTTGGCAAGTGCTACAAATCACCTTTGCAGCGCCAGTAGGCTACTTTGTGTGCGGCCCGCAAACACACATTCCAAACAAGCATACACAAAAGTTTCAAGAGTGGGGGATGGAGTAGAAGATGGAGACAAATTCATTAATATGATTTATTTTCGCGGCGGTCATATTTTGTACCATTGTGCGGTACGTCTAGTTAGGCCTTATTATATAAAAAAAAATGTAAGACATTTTAAGACTTCTTAAGGATCTGTTACCTGATGTAAACAGCTTGGACTGACATGAAAGCAAAGAGTTGTTTATTGATAGCCTAGACATATGTATGTTAGGACCCGGTTTCTCTATCTGTTCAACACTCCAGATGACCTTTTAGCTAATAATAGCACTACATAGACTCTACGTCCATTTTTGTCCATTTTGTGAATATTTAGTTTATTTTTAATCACTGAAATACTGTGATAATATAAAAATATTAATAATGTATGTTTTTAGCAAAAATTACCTTACCTAAAATTACCTTAATTATGCAGGTTGAGAGTCGTTCTGATGGTTCTACAACACTTTTTGGGTCGTTTGGTGGGTGCTTTGTCTCCTCCTAGTGCTTCTCCGCGGAAAAAACGAATATGCAACTTTCTGGTCGCGGTCCGAACACATCCGGATGTAACTCAGCGGAAGTATCCAATCGCACCTCGAAAATGTAGTCTGATTGTAGTTTCTAAGAAGACTGCAAAACGGACTCCGACTTGGCTTTGTTGCTGTTGAAATTGTAAGTAGCCTGGGTGAACTTCGTTTTTGTAATGTGATTTGATAGTCTCTTGAACAATGTGTTTGCCCGACTGTTTTATTGTGAGCCCTGTATGTGTTTAGCTTGGTTTCTTGATGGCTAGGTTGCTAGCTAGTGGGGGTTTAGCGTAGCAGGCACTTGCTACCAAAGCTGCAGGGGGAGCTATGTCGTGAAAAATGCGAGCCCAAATCAGGCGAAAACCCAGAAACAGCGAAGGAATAATCAGACCTGCATAGGGCTTCTTTAAAATAATCAAATGTATTTTGAAATACATTTTGATGTATTCTTGCCCATCTCAAACAACCTCTAGTCCAGCCCATTCACTGTCTTCTCATTTGGTGTATATTATAGGCCCGACCACCGACGGTGCAGGGCCGGGTAGGCCTTCTTCTTCTTATTCCTAATCTTGGGACATGACTTTGCCTTTTTTTAGATGGTTCCCATGACCCATGAACTTTGGTACACATGTCAGTCTTTGCACCCGCTACTCAGTTACAGATGCTTTGCCCAGAGACTCACTAGCGCCCCCTTAGGTGACTGATCCCGTGGTTGGCATACTTTCAGCTACACACACCAAATTTGGTAGGTGTGTGTATCTCCCCAAGATGAACAACTTTTGTATGTACAATGCATTAGCCACACCCAACAGGTTCCCAACAGGGAGAAAACTCATGTTAATTGGTACAGTGAATACACAGGAATAAAGGCTTGGCTCCAGGCGTGGCCCAGGAACTCCATAGCTCCCCCTAATGTCACTGCGACTTGTGGTTGGCATATAGTTTCAGCTACACACACCAAATTTGGTATAGGTGTACCTCCCCAAGACAAACAACTTTTGTATATACACGGCATTAGCCACACCCACGGGAAGTGAGGTAATTGAGATTTTGTGCGTTGTGGACATGATCAATTTTTACACACTTTTCCTAGAGGATTGATCCGATTTATGTCAAAGTTACATTGGTATATATTCTAAATTGAGAATCTTTTTTTGATATGTTGTAATTTGACGAAATGGTAAAACTATGAATTTGAACACCCTTCCACATAAACAATAAAGTTGTCAGATTCATGTGAAATTTGGCAAACATGATGCCAAGATGTCGCTGATGTTAAGGATTTTTGATATGTTGTAATATGTTATGATTTTAATATCTCACCACATAAACAGGAAATGTGTCATAAAGTCACAGTGCATTGAATGAATGGTCTGAAACTTCTCAGGTTAGATATTAGATATATAGATATTATGATTATGATGATATCCAGACACCCAATGGGCCTGCCTGGCATAGCACCACCACCTGGCCAAGCAGGAAATGTGCCAGAAATGGGCAATGCCTTAACTCTGAAACTTTATACAATATTGGATAGCATTATTGTGATGATACTCCCATGTGTAATTCACATGCCTAGCATAGCGCCACTATCTGGCCAAGCAGGAAATGTACCAAAAATGTTTCTTTGCTTTGAATGAATGGTCTGAAACTTCTCAGGTTAATAGATATTATGATGATATCCAGAAACCCAATGGGCCTGACTGGCAAGCAGGAAAATGTGCCAGAAATTGCCAATGCCTTAACTGATTGATCTGAAACTTTACATGATATTGGATATCATTATTGTGATGATATTCACATGTGTAATTCACATGCATAGCACCACCATCTGGCCAAGCAGGAAATGAACCAAAAATGTTCAATGCTTTGATGGAATGATCTGAAACTTTACAAAATATTGGATATCATGATTGTAATGATATACACATGTGTAATTCACTTGCCTAGCATAGCGTCACCATCTGGCCAATCAGGAAATGTGCCAAAAATGTTATATGCTTTGACTGATTGATCTGAAATTTTACAAAATATTAGATATCATGTCCTATTAACATGCCTGGCATAGTGCCACCAATTGGCAAGAGAAGGAATGTGTTTTTTTTCTTTTCTGTTGGATATCACAATCAGATTAATCAGATTAGCTGTATATGACATCCAAACACCCAATATGCTTGTCTGGCGTAGCGCCACCAGCTGGCCAAAGTCAGAATAGTTTTTGGAATTTATTAACAAAATATTAGTTAATATACATCTGATGATATCCACATACCCAAACTGCCAACCTGGTATAGCGTGATAGCAATAATTTTACGGTTAAAATTATTAATAGTTTAATTGCCATGTGGCCCTTCTTGGTTTAAAACAAAGACACCCTCCCCTCCCCCAATCAAATGCTAATGTAGTGGTTCAGGTACACAGGACAAAGGATGTTACCTTGATATAATGTATCCATGTGTCATGAAATGTAAATGTATTCATGTCTGGTATCATTGTGATAGTCTCAGTACAATGATTGTAATGATTTGATTATGAGAATGTTTGGAACATTCTATAAGTGATATTTCTGATATATAAGATATCTCTCCTCATGCTATTCAGATAGGTGTGAAGTGGGTGTGAGTAGGTGTGTCTGATGCCAACTGGAGAACCAATCATGTGGGCTTGTTTTGGCGCCATTTTCTTCTTTGTTTAAAGCATTTAAAAGTAACTAAACTGCAATGTTTGTCAGAATAAGATTTAGACTTGGACTTAGACTAAGACTAAGGATGTAGAACGGAAGAGAGGAGAAGTTGGCTACAGGCCAACCTAGGCCTTCCAGGCCTGGGCTAGGCCTACATAGACCATAGACCTTTTTTTGTACCCTCTCTGCTTGTAACAGAATAAACTTGATTCCTGAGTTTTTCCTGAAGTTTGCCAGTCTAAGATTAATATTAAGTAATTATTCACCACAATTACTTTCAAGCGCCACTAGCTGACCAAACAGGAAGTGTGCCAGACATTGACAACACATTGGTTAATTGGTTGGAAACTCACAAAAATATTGGATATAATTATTATGATGATATTCATATGCCTTATTAATGTGTGTGGTATAGCGCCACCAACTGGCAATAGAAGGATTTTTCCCCATCTGTTTTGGATATTGATAGATTCATTAGATGAATTCAGTTTAGGTGCATGTCAACATACTAGTGTCCTGACTTCACACATCTACACCCTACCTGCCAACACTCCCGTTTTTCCAGGGTTTCTCCCATGTTTCATGGTCATCTCCCTCCTGGCACCCTCCTGTTTTGTTGTTTCTCCTGGAAAACTCCTGTAATTTGCCATCAAACATAATTTTAAAATCACTGATCCATTATTTTTTTCTGTTAGTTTGACATCAAGGTAGCCAGATTGTGTATGAAACACACACTACACAAACACAATCACTTACTGTACTTTCAATTTCAAGCCTTTTGTCATAGGCTAAAACCTGGCAACCCAAAACCCAAAAGAAGTGCCACTGAGTCTCGCTAGCAAGCGGGCTAGTTGAATAGCCTAACCTACCCCAGAACTAGCTGTTATCACATTTTTGGGAATTTGATTAAAGCTGCAGTAGGCAAGATTTTTTTTGATCATATTCACTGAAAACAACATTATGCTCCGACAGAACAACATAAATCAGCCGGATTTAGGAAACCCCCCGCACTTCTACCTCCACCTAGAGCCTTTTATTACTTTTGCAAAAATCAACAGCTCCCGGTTCTTCTGGTCCAATCAGAGCAGGGCTGTGTGAGATCTGACTGTCAATCACAGTCTGGTGCAGTGTGGTGCGCACTGACGAGCACAAACTCGATGAGAGGGTGCTCAGTGATAGTGAGGAAGGGGCGTGCACAGAGTTGTAAACATTAAAAATTTTGACTAAGTCCCCTCAATCTGTCAGCCAACTGCAGCTTTAACACATCAAATAAACTGTTATTGAGTGTTGTTGATACACCATAGACAACTTGTGTCCTCAGAACAAAATCTGACAGCAGCTTTGGAGTTTTGGAAGTAGGCTGCAGGCAGCAGGTGAATAAATAAATGGCATGCGTAGGCTTTCGGTAAGTTAAAAGCAAATATGCAAATACTGATCCTGAGCAAACTGCCCCCTCCCCCTTCCATTTTTTTCCCTCTGATCTATACACTGTATTTATCAGATTTTAATTAAGATACATTTAAGTGCACCAAATTACAAAAACTATTCAACTTGCTACTGCTGTAAAATATGTCAAAGCTGCTCAACAAGATGAATGCATTTCTTACAACTAGCTCCAGGCCAGTAATCAGGCTTCTGTTGACAGACAGAAACTATTGCCCGGTATTTGACTTAAATATCTTGTTGCAAAATGCTAATACGCTAATGTATGGATCATGAAAATATGACCAGAATGTCTCACTCAACCAAAACCTTTTGTGACAAACTTACACACTCAGATAATTCTGTTTAAGTGTATCCAATTAAAAAAGCTGCTAGGTGAGATGAAAGTAGCGCTCTTCTTGGAACTAGTTTTATTGTAGCTACTGAATACACAAAGCCTCCCACACATTGGGCAGGGCAGCCTGAGTTCAGCTGTGCTTCTCACCTTTCACCGCAAATATCACCTGATTGCCACACAGATAGATACACCAATTCATTAAATTCTAAAATAATACAGGTTTCAATTCTAAAATATATGAAATATAGTCTTAAAATCGGTTGAGTGACTCAGACACCCCAGAGGTGCACTAACATAACAAAAAAAGTAGTTCAGTGGGGTAATGCTTATGATTAAGTGTTTTGTATGCTGTGGGGAAATTCCCAGCAGTTAGTTGTCTAGTGTACTGGGGTTGCTTTTGTCCAACTGGCTACACTTTAGACATTAAAATAAAAGGTTGATCTGTTATTTTGTATTTTCTCTTACCTATGACAGGTCAACCTCCCCCTTAGGGATTCAGAGGTAATAACAGCTTTCACTATTCTTTTCTTTGTAATCCATCAAGAGCACCTATTTTAGTCCTATAAATAATGGTAAGATTTTGTCTATGACTCTCATGCTCATCTATTCGTGTGTGTTTGTAACCTGTTTCCAGTGTTGTGAATAAAGCTTTGTACTCTGCCGTATGGTGGGCTTGCCTGTGCCTTACTTTTTGCCTCTTTGTAGATGAATACTTATTTTTTACCACAATACTCTTTGACTGTTTCTGACATTTTCCCTACAGGTAGGTAGTTACTATGCAGGTAAAATTATCAAACTGGATACACAGGGTTCCATGATTTAATAGAATTAGACTAGACTACAACCAGGGTTCCTACACCTTTTGCATGTCAAAATTCCATAATTTTCCATACCTTCAGACTGCTGAGGATTTTTATGACCATATTTCCTTACTAATGAATGTATTTGCATATTTAATACTATGACAAAGATCTTAAGCACAGCCATCAGTGGATTTCATTTGATTGGAGTTCATGTGTGAGACTTTGCTCATTGACTGACTTGGCACTTTCCCTGTTGTTTAAATTAGGGGTCTGAATGTTATTTAAACATATATTTAGTATGAACTTGCCTTGCTTCTGTTCCAATGACAGGTTGTTAGAACATAGTGTCCATTTCTTGTAAACTTCTACAAAAAAACTACATTTTTGCATTAACACAACAATCTAGAGTTTAGTGGTACTTTATCAGAGCTACACAAACATACCAGTGCCAAATAGAGTAGGACATTTGCCTAAGGCAAATTCATTTTGTGCTGTGTTTGAGGTAGCACAGTTTGTGTTGCATTTCAAAGACAAGACAATTACTTTAGTGTAACCAGTTTTAATTTTGATAACATTATAAACGGTACAAATATGGGGGAAAACTTCCATGGGTTTTAAAAAAAGAAGCCATTTCACATTGCCATTCAGTTCATTCAATCATTCATTTCCCTTGTGAAGCCCTGGCATACACTCTACTAGGAGGAACCAGAGCCTTCTATATGAAATGGCAGCGTAAAAAACCAAAAACATTCTACATCTTGAAGTTTGGGACCGGAATTCCAGATGTTTTTACATGAATAGCTGGAGAAAATAAAAATATAAAATAAAAACAGGGAAGAAAAAAAAAAAAAAAAAATTTGGAAAACAGACTACAGTTATAATGTGTGATCTTTACATTCAGACTACCAATATAAAGACAAAAAGTCCATTATGAGACAGAAGCAGTGGAATGCTGCCAAGAAATAATGGTGGACTAACAATAGAGCATGACACCTGAATACAACAACTATTTACAAAAAAATCACAGAAGATATCAGGTACCTTACACATCACAGCAGGGGAAAATGCACACTGCAAAAAAAAAAGACTAAAAAAGGTAAAAGCTAAAATTGATGCGTAAAAAAAAAAAAAAAGAGACTCTGGGGCAGTAATATCCATTGATGGGCGACCGTTATGATTTCTCATTGCCATAAACTCTGACTGGCGAAATGTTCTTCTTTTGCTTCACACAGCATGGGCTTCACTTTCTGTCATTAGACCTGGAGCGGCTGTAGAGGGCAAACACAAGTTCATAAATCCCAGAGATATTTGGCATGGGTGTGTCAATAGTATCAGCTGTCCAAAGATGACTGAGAAAGTATGCAAACTAAGCAGCTAACCCCTTCAAGGAAAAATAACCTGTTTACAGTGCATTTCTCATCAATTACTCAGACATTACAAAGGCGTGTTTGCTAAAGCCTACATTAACAGTAGAGCAGGCCAAAGAGCTTACCTGCGTGATCTAGAGAAAGATCTAGATGGTTTGTGGTTCCTGTCCCGTGACAGAGACCTCTCCCTCCTGCGATCTCTGGAGAGGGACCTAAAGCGGACAGAAAAGGAGAGTTATTTTAAGCCCTAGTGCACAACAGTCTTTGTATTCTGATTTCCTATGTCTTACTGCTATAGTAGCTTCAGAATCCACCAGCTCTGTGGCCATCAAAGGGACGATTTATGGCACACCAGCAGAAAAAGGTGAGCGTACTTACCTGCTACGACTCCTGCTGAAGCTCCTTCTCCTAGGGGATCTGAGAGGAGGAGGAACGGATAGAGAAAAGAGTAAAGGGTGAGAGCGCATACGGTGGTGTGGAGACCTGCCCCATTTGTCTCTTAAACCCCTTTAATGCACTATTCCCGCTCCTGCTCACAACTGCCTGTGCTAGACACATATGATCTTCCCCATTCCTGCTAAAAGGATAGGGGGAGGGAGACAGGATTTTTAGGAGGGGATGGCTGGAAACTGAAATCTGAACCCAACTCATCCGATTCCCTCATAGGGCTGGACTGGCAAAATTCTGCCGTTTCAGGATTTCAGAAGAAAGAACTGTAACTCAACATCTGGGCAAGTAAAACAGTTCTATAAGCACCCATTTCACTGTGGGACCTAGACCACACCCAATAAATGAAAAGGGCCCTTAACATACCAGGAAAGTCAAAGTTACCCAATGAGCTGTCAGAGCACTTCCTCTCACACACATACCAAAGCACTCATACACCGTAGAAATCCCAACCCATGAACCAAATGACAAAGAAAAGCTCTCATCAGGTCTGCTTCTCATAGAGGTCAAATGTCTTTGATGCTGCTTTGAAACACACATGGGCCTCATCTACACCTTCCTTAAAACTGTTTGGAGGCATCAAAGCAGTGTCAAGAGCTAATCTCTATTAAACTGAGATCTCAGAAACAGAACAAAGAAAAGGAAAATAAAAATGATTCAAAACCAACCCTTTGCCTGACAAGAAAAAGGAGCACCTTTCTCTTCACTTTAAAACTGTTATCAGCAGTAAACCGTATGAAGCAGGAAAAACTTACTAGTCTTTTGGTTTTCAACAAGCTAGAAATGACGAAGGGGAGGCAGACTGTCGGCTGGGTAGGCAGAATTGGCTGAATAGGACTGGCCAGATGCTGCGAGGTGATTAGTTGTCTGGCGGATGGGGGCTGGCTGTGGATTTTTCCTGCTTTTATTGGTTAGCCGAGGGCTGCTGCTGGCAGGTTGTAGTGTAGACATTTGGGAACGTAAAACGCTGATTGGTCGGATATGTGAAGTGGGCCGCTGCCGATTGGGTTAAGGTTGGAGGAGAAGGAGGTTGGAGGAGGAGGCTGAGAACGGCATGCTCAGGAACCAATGGGCTGATGCGACCTGAAGGTTGGCCATGCCTGGGTCATGAGACACAGCACCAGCCAAGCTGATTGGGGCACGCTGATCAGCGGTCACATGATGCTGAAAGAGGACTAGTTGACTGTGAGTCACAGGTTGGTGAGAAGAGGCATGGTGGTGACTCTGCAACGGGGTTCATTTTTTTAATTAATATAGATGGTAAATAAATAAAAACAACCTTAAGAAAAAAAATTAAACAAAAGCTAGCATTGCAACCAACCAAATCCATACAATCCCTCCCTTCCCAAAAATGCAGGAGAACAATTTAGACTTAGACGTGGGCTGCCAGCTGGGGACAGGGACTTGCTAAACTTTGTTAAAGTGCTTGGCTTTGAGAAATGAGTTAAAAAAAAGAAAGAGCAGTTTAACAACTACCCGGGGTACATTCATGGATGGTAACGAGGGTAAATTTTCATTTCGGACCAAAATGACCTAAATCGCTGAAGTTTTGAGTAAGACCAGAATATGCATTTTCAACTGAATAAATTTAAACAAAACCACATACATCACAGCTACGTCAAAGTAAATCTAAAGTGTACCATCTCTAGAGTAATCGCTTTTAAAGCTATTAGCTAGGCTTTAAAAAAAAAAATATTTTTTAAACATCTGCTACTATGGAGAGGGTCTCTGCAGATAAACATACAATTACAAAGGTGAAAAGGGTAAGAGGGTACCAAACTGTTTGTGCAGTCAGTGCATTACATGGCTCTTTTTACGGTGCCTCCATCTGGTGTGGAGAAGGTCCGTGTACAAGTCAATTATCAAATGCAGTACAAGCAACTGTCAATGGTTGCAAAAGGAGCGCTCGGTAATCAACTTGTACAAAGTCCTCACAAGACAGCAGGCAACCTGAAGCAGTGATTGCACAAACAGGTATTTTTATATCCTTTCTATACACAATTACAAGAGAGGTTTACATTGACATAGCAAAGTTGCCCCCAAAGACTATGCTATATGCCACATATTTCTGTTTAGTCTCAAACCTGCACCGAATGATGGTTTGGTCCCAAACAAAAATGTACACTCGTCACCACCTAAAAAAAGTCAACCCAAGGTTGTTATTAGACCGGAGCTCCCCTTTAATGAACATTTAGATTGTTTTGGCCTGACAGCCCAGTCACTAATGTTTGGGTTTGAAATGATCTGAATTATGTTTAATGATAAAAAATGACAGAGGATAATGACTGTTTAGAAAGCCCTACATGGTCACACACACACTAGCCTATGGCTGTATGACACCAAAAACACCGTCTGAATGACTTATAACACTGGCACAAGGCAGAGTAGCAGCGTGAGGAGAGCAAGGGAAAATACAGGAAAGGTTAAACTGGAGATAGGACAAAAAAAAAAGGTTAGTCATAACCCACAGACCACCACAGAGATTGAAGTCAGGTGAGGGGGTGGACAGGGTGCGGTTACCTGCGCCGAGCTGGCGGGCTCCGCCGACGGTAGTCATCCCGTGGGCGCCGACTCCAAGATGGTGGCGGGCCCCTGGTGCGGGAGCGCTTCTCACCGTTGGACAGCTCCACCCGCACCCGACAGCCGCACAATGTCCTGCAAATACATTAACATGATTACTATTACCAAATTACTGTTAAGAATAAATAAGTTGAACTAGCTAAAAAGTGACTTTATACAACAGGTCCATAAATATATGTAAATTAGCATTAGGCAAAACTCTAACCTGGTACGGTGCATCAAAAACAAACGAAAAAAGGAATACAAAATGAAATAAAAAAAAACCTAACTCGTATCCTCAGTCATACATTAGCATATATTTTTACATTTCTCATCTGAACTTTACCTTCCATCAAGTTCCCTCACAGCATCTGTTGCATCTCTGGGGTCTTCAAATTCCACGAAGGCAAACCCTGGGGGGTTCCTGGCCACCCAGACACTGCGGAGGGGGCCATAGTAGCCAAAGGCCCTTTCCAGCTCCGTCTTATTGCCATTGTTCCCCAGGTTCCCCACGTACACCTTGCAGTCCAGAGGGCAATCTCTGTGCATGTTGGGCTCTGACAACAAAACACCACAAGTGTGAGGCTTAGGCGCAACTTTCTTGCTTGTCACTTGAACAATCCGGCCCCATTTCCCACAAAAGTTAACCATTCACATGTACCGGGGTGGGGCCAAAAGCCCCATAACATGCACTTCTGGTTTGGTTTCAAATCTTATAGTTGAAGCTGTCAAAATGATAAAAGGGATTCATGCTTTGTCAAGTTATACTTGTTCAAAGGGGCTGGAAGAGCAACTTCACAATGGCAAATGCAACAATGCATAAAATAAGATAAACCAAAGACCGAACGTTTACACCCAGATACTTGAAATAACATGAGTCCTACAGCCCCTGACGGAAGAACCAGCAAACAACTTGAATGATGTGAAGAGTCCCCTTAAGGCACTAAGGGCAAGCCCATCATAGCAGGAAATCTCAACCTAATGGGCTTAACTTTATCTGTAATTAGTCTCCCTAATGTTAGCTGTTTCCCACGAACATCTTGCAACAGAAAGGGGCGGAAGCGTGCAAAAGGTAGCAGTTCTAGTTTAATTATCCATGGGATATTAATGACCATGAAATGAGTACGTAAATAGCTGAAAAGTTCGCAACAAATGTCTGCATGTTGGTGTGGTGCGGAATTCAGCTTACCAGTTAACGTTACATTTTAACACTGAACACTGGAGTTACATTTTAGCATTGTTCATAGCAAATATGAACCAAATATCCAATTAAAATGAATAAAGCCCCTCACGTGAGTTATCCGTCATATTCACCTTAACAGGCTAACGAATCCTGAAAGCAAAAATAGGAAACTAGAGTTAGCGTTAATTATCATGCTAATGGTTGAATGACCGCATCTTCAGTAACGTTAACTTGGTTAATGGCAGTGCCAACAGTTAACGTTAGTCAACATTACGCTTCAATAATAACGTCTACGTTGATGTCTGTGATAACTGATGACATCTTACATGTTAGATGACAAAACTAAATTAAACTGAGCCTAATATAACTAACGTGAACCTTAAAACTGCGTAACGTTAGTACGTGCCCTAACTTTAGTCCAGAAACGTTGGATAGTGTTATTCAACGCTAATGTTTGCACATTATAATGCTAGGCTAAATCAAACGACGTAACGGTCGCTAACGTTGGTAAGTTACATTCTTAGCCTCGAAACCTCGAAACACTTTCGACATAGCGTCCTCTGTCTGTGAATCAGCCCGTTGACGTTAAATTAACATTAAGGTCTTGCACATCTTGTCAATTGAAAACTGTAGGTTAGGTTACCAGACTCCGCTATTGTCTACAGTTCAAAATGGCGGACAAGACATGGCTATGATACCTGGTTAGCTTTCCTAAGATAGCTGGATTGCTACCAATCATCAAATAACCCGTTCAGGCGGCTAATAAGCTTAGAAACATTAGCCGTGAAAAACACGCTCACAATAATACATTGTTGACATTTATGTTGCTAGTATATAAACGATATATAAAGACAAAGATAAGCCCACGACTCATTCACACTTACTGTGCGTCCAATGTTACCTTTTCAGTCTCAAGCTAGCAGCAATTAGCAGCTAGCTGTTTGTGAGCAAGACTACCGTTAGCCAGAGAATGTCGTTAGCTAATGTTACATAGGCTTTGAAAATGGCTGCCGCATTATGCTACATTCCCGGTGAAGGATGTGGCGCCAACAAAGCAATTAGTAGCAGTTTCGTTGAAAATCACACCGCCACAAATCATACAAAGCTTGCAAAAACATTTGTGCAAATTACCGTCAATGTTGCTTTAAAAGGATCTCCGGACCTCTGTCGATTTCGTGGGTCGAAGGAGCGAGACTTTGAAATGAAATGGCGTTGCTCAAACCAAACGGATATCCGGCCTCATGGTAACACGGTTCTTCTTCTTTGAATTTGTATTGGTTGGTTACACCTGCCACCTACTGGAGCAAAATGCTCATTCATTAAGGCAAGTTTATTTCCAGCGCATTTTGCTTAAACAAAAGCAAATCATTAAAAAAAAAAAGTAGTTGAAACATGTTTTAAAAGTAAATGGCATGCATTTGAATAATGAATAAAAACCGATTGTGATACAAGCTCCCATATTTAGCTGCAAAAAGGACATTGACAACATATCAAATGTTGAAAATGAAAAAAAAAATCATGGAAAATAATATATATGTTCATTTTGAATTTGATGCCAGCAACATGTTTCAAAAAAAGTTGGGACAGGGAATGTTTAGGCTACCATGCTTCACCCCTTCATTTAATAACATTCTGTAAATGTTTTGGAACTGAGGAGACTAGTTGCTAGAGTTTTGAGAATTAAATGTTATCCCATTCCTGCCCGATATAGGATTGCAGTTGCTCAACAGGGGTATTCTTAATCATGTTTTTCATTCTATTATGCACCTAATTTGACAGGTCTGGACTGCAGACAGGCCATTTCAGCACCAGGTCCTGGACTGTTTCTATATGGAGAAATATGGTTTAAATATGTTCAGAATTAAATTTGCTCATGTTGCTCAAAACCTGTATACATCATTCAGAATTGATTGTGCCTGCCAGATGTGCAAGATGCCCATGCTGTAGGCACTAATTCACCTCCACACTGTCATAGGTGTTGGGTTTTGAACTAGCACTAAAACAAGTTGGATAAGTTGTATACTTGGATACGCCTCTCCTCTTTAGCCCAGATGAGTCCATGATTTCCAAAACGAATTGCAAATTTTGATTGATCTAACCATAGGACCTTTTTCCATGTTACCTCAGTTCATTTTAAACAAGCTCAGGCCCAGATAAGACAGTGGTATTTTCTGTATCATGTCTCAATACAATTTTGGCTGTTGCATTGTTAAAGTTTGTGAATTGATCTGGTTTTGATGCAGTGCCATCTGAGGTCCAAAAGACCACGGCCATCAAATATTGTTTTTCAGCTCTATCTCTTGTTTACAAAGATTTCTATGAATATGTTTTTATATTATGTCCTACAGAGGTAGATAATTTATTTACTTAAGTGAAAGCATAGTTACCTTGTCAAATATTACTCCAATACAAATGAAAGTTGCTAAGTCAGATGTTTTACTAAAGTTGAAGTACAAAGTACTTGCTTTTAAAAATACTTTACTTTACTTAAAAGTATCCAGAAGTACAAGTATTTGTCCTTTTTAATGTTTGTAATGTAATGTTTATTTGGTCATTACAGTAATAGGGTATTCATAATTTGGTCACTCATAGGACTTACATCCAACAAAAACATTTGACCTATTTTCATAACCTTGCAACTATTCAAATGGATGCAATAATATAATTTAAATCATTATTATCTATTAATCATTTATATATATATATATATATATATATATATATATATATATATATATATATATATATATATATATATATATAAATTATACTGCCAAATACAAAACCATACTCAATTTTGTCACTTCTCAAGTCTCAATTGTAAACAGGTTAGTGTAGTTCTCCCAGGCTACATGGAGGATGTTCTGATGAAGAATTTATTGCAAACAGGTTAGTGTTCTCCCAGGCTACATGGAGGATGTTCTGATGAAGAATCTATTCGGCCAAGTTCAAATTGCACTATTGGAAAAAAATGCATTATTGCATTCAAAGACTCAAATGTGGTTAAAAGTAACAAATACTTTATGCTCATATTTCAAATGTAGTGGAGTCAAAAGTACAGTATTTGTCTTTCAAATGTAGTGGAGTACAGTAATCAAGTACATGTAGTTACTGTCCACCCCTGCCTGTATATGATGAACTCCTCAAATGCTTCAGAATTTCATGTTAAGAAACATTAAAATTACATTGTTTCATAATTTGTGCACACAGGTTTACAGAGTGATGAATACATCTTTACTTCTAGACCTGCCTCTCTGGGATGCTCTTCATACCCAATCATGTTGCCAGTTACCCTAATTTGTTTTGAAACATTACTTTACTTTAGTTTTCTTTATCATTACACGACAATCAAAGTAGCCTAGAATAATTAAAGGTACACCAGGCAAGCCTGATGCTTTTTCTCTACGAAGCTCCCCCTAGCGTCTGTACGTGTTGATACGTGTGCGAGCCCTCGCTCGGTCTGAAGCCCTTTTCCTTTTCGTCTTCCATCAAGGGTTTTCGCTGCTTCTTTGCCGGCTCTGCCATTATACACACGTTTGCAACAATCGCTAGCGTTTTGTTAGCCTGCCTCTGTGCTGAGGATGCAGGATGTAAACTGATCCTGCTTCTCACGATGTCTGAGACTTTGTGAGACTGAAGGTTGGCGGGTCGGATACACCGGGGCACACTAAGGCATTGAACAGTTCAATGGCCCTGGGGACAAATGACTTCCTCAGCCTTTCAGTTGTGCATGGCAGTGAGCGAAGTCTCCAGCTGATCAAGCTCTTTTGTTTTTTGATAGTGCTGTAGAGTGGATGACATTCATTGTCCAAGATGTTGATCAGTTTGTTTAGGGTCCTTTTGTCAGATATTGAAGTGATGCACTCCAGTTCAGCTCCCACTACAGAGCCAGCCTTCCTTACCAGCCTGTGAAGTCGCCCAGCATCCTTCTTCTTTGTGCTTCCTCCCCAGCATACCACCGCATAGAAGAGGGCGCTGGCCACAACAGACTGGTAGAACATCCTGAGGAGCTTGCTGCACACATTGAAGGACCGCAGCCTCCTCAGGAAGTAAAGCCTGCTCTGTCCTTTCTTGTAGAGTGCATCAGTGTTGGCTGACCAGTCCAGTTTATTGTCCAGATGAAGACCCAGATACTTGTAGGTGCTTACCACCTCCCTATTGACCCCATCAATGGAGACTGGTAGCAGAGCGGGCTTAGACCTGCAGAAATCCACCACCATCTCTTTGGTCTTTGAAGTGTTGAGTTGAAGGTGATTGAGTTTGCACCAATGCACAAAGTCCTCCACCAGGCTCCTGTACTCCTCCTCTTGCTCGTCCCTGATACACCCCACAATTGCAGTATCATCAGAAAACTTAATTCGCCCTGTAATGAGTCATTTAACCATATACCGATTTACGAAGATGATTAATTAACACGAAAACGTTGCCTGGTGTCCTTTCCAAGACAGAGTGCATCACAACTTCCCATTACTCAAACAAAGCCAACAACTTAAGAAAGAAAGTCTCTCAAATCGCTGTGAGATGTATAGTAGCCTGTTTCTTATTCTTAGATATGTGTGAGTATCGAATAGGCCCTGGGGTTCTTTTTGACAATTTAACACATTAAATAATCTTTCATGTGGGGAGGAGTTCTACCCATCAGTCAGTGATCAACATTGGGCAGCCCCTTAATCCGGCACCCTAACAGTTGGGGGTTAGGTGCCTTGCTCAAGGGCACCTCTTCCGTGGATGTGGTAGAGCGTTATTCAATCACTCCCCCACCCACCCACCCACTCCTACCAGTCAGGGATCGAACCAGCCACCCTCCAGTCACAAGTTTGATTCCCCAACCAGTAGGCCACGGATGCCCATGTGATCTATGAAATCTGTAGGTATTAACGAAATCCTTGTGTGTGAGCATACCTGGCCAGTAACAAATGATTATGATCATTATTGAGACATTAACTGAGAGCTTCTTTCTCTTAATGGTGCTCACTTTTAGATACTAAATAAAAACTCAGACCTTGTATGTTCACAGACACATCAATAGCTCCAAGAAAAATATCATAAACACACACAGAAGCTGCTGCTTTTACTTTAGGGAACTTTTATCCATTTTAAATATCACAGCATGTCACCTCTCAAGCAAAACTTAGAAAGCAGCACAAACAGAACACTTTTATTACGATAAGAAAATTCTTAATTCAACACACTATCACGGGAGACAACCCCTTCCAGCCATTGGTCACTGTGTAGCAGGCCATTTTCTTTTAGGATGGATAGTTTGGTCAGCATCTAAGACAACAAGAAAGACTGTGTCAGTGTCTAGTATGAAGGGTCATATGCAAAGGTAAACGTTCTTTATTTGAGCTGTATTAAGCTAATAAAAACATTCATTAAAATCTTTATTCATATTTTAACTGCAATATTAGGAGTTTTCCTGGGAATACATGACAAAAAAAACAACAAGAAACAAATCATGATTATTTAAAGTGGTCTCACTTGCTAAACCACTGAACTGCATGACATGTCCATGATGGCACTTCATATGGGAGCAACAACTAGTCTACAAAATAATGTAGGAGGGTATGCACATTTTAATGGAATTAAAGTGTGCCTTTACAATAGAAATAATAATATTTATAAAAAAAAAAAAAAAAAAAAAAAAAAAAAAAAAAAAAAAAAAAAAACACATAGACAACTGTCATCAGGGGACATTTTGCCCCATCAGTTCAGCATCATAATATAAGGATATACAATGAGGCTCAATGTGATTACTACACAGGAAAGCTATATTGCACAACAAAAGTCAATCAATACAAACATGATTATTAATATGATTTTGTCATCCCAGCCCAGTTCCAGCAATTAAAGCTGACAGTGCAAAAAGTATACATTGGCATTATTTTACCTGTTACATTAATGTTGCATTATGATTTCCACACACTTCTGTCCACCTATGTTACTGGCTGAGGGGCCATGAGGTCAAAATCTGACAGGTTTCTCGCTACCCAAACGCCTGCTGCAAACAGACCCAGGTTGACGAGGAGATTCCTTTGAAAACACAACACACGAATACAAAATTTTATACAGAGGGCAAAAGCTAACTCAACAGACACCCTTAATCCGAAGACTGCGCATTCATTCATTCATTCGCCTACTTGTCCCTGGGATTTATTGCAATCATTTATTATTCAAAAACATAGTTTCTAAACTAGTTCCTAAAACAACTACAAGATAATAACAATAGTTGTCTAGTTTAAAGCGAAATGTTTGTTATTGGCTAACGTTATTTACCTTCTGAAATCATTTCTGTCTGTGGCAAAACGACAGGCTTTACCGATCCATTCCGAGACTCCAGATGACGCCGATCCGGCTTTCTTTGTCGGTCCACTCATATTTAATGAATTCTACTTGTGAAAACTACCAGATTTATTTGGTATCCTATATCTATAAACGTCTATAACCATACAGTTAAAGAATATATAACACGCATGGACACTTTGACCTCCGTGTAATGACCCCCGGAAGTTATACAATTTGGAAAAAGGAAGCTACGGCAACCGAGCGAGCAGCGATTTCTTCTTAAAGGTGTCCCTAAATATTTAGATTTGTTACTGTGTCTAGTATGCCCGTGATTGATGTTGACCAGTTCTGTGTTTCTGAGAACGTATGACTAAAACAGGACATAAAATAGGAATTTACTTGTCGCCTGGTATTAGCGTACATCAAAGTTAACTTTAACCCATAGACCGTATATATGC
Source organism: Alosa alosa (assembly GCF_017589495.1). Classification (NCBI taxonomy): domain Eukaryota; kingdom Metazoa; phylum Chordata; class Actinopteri; order Clupeiformes; family Clupeidae; genus Alosa; species Alosa alosa. Next base: position 22,142,367 of record NC_063198.1, read on the forward strand.
GTTAACCTCACAAAAATGTCCGCCACAAGGTATAGACGATTTCTCAAACTCTGCGAAGAATGGCCAAGGGACGAATCAAAAAAAGGTCGTGATTTAGGCACGTTCCTTCGACAGAGAGTAGCGCATGCATTTCGTGAAGGAGAAAATACCCAGGTTTGTGGATCCACGATTTTCCCGAATTGATTCTAGTCACTTCATGATGGCCAACTAGCTTACAACTATGCATGACCTCGTCATGAGCCGTTTCATCGTTTTCTTAACATAATAACGTTACCACACTCTGATGTAGGCCTACTTATGTTTAACATTAATCATAATTTCTGATATGAGTAAATTAGATTGACACCGGCAGAGCAAATCTATTTAGTCGTCTAACTACTAAACTAGTTGTATTGTGTCCTAGACTTGCGTTGTATAACACCTCTGCTGTAGCCTAAACAGTTTTAATTGCATTCGTTTTGGAAATATGCAACTAGGCTACTCATGGTGTTGATGTGTAAATAAGTGAAATGTGTCTTAGCACTGTGTTCTCGTGTGTATGTCTGTGTTGGCAGTTGTCAGACCCAGAAAAATGTGACCAGATGTACGAAAGCTTGGCCCGAATCAACAGTAACATGTACAGGGAAAAGGTAAGGGTTGCCTACAAATCTGTATTTGTCCTACAAATCTGGACTTTTTTTAGGATCTCGCCCTTAGGTCAGGTAATGATGATGGTGAGGTCAATCATGTTTGTTTATTGTGATGTTCCCTGACAATAACTACACTACTTCAGGTGTCAAAATTGCGGTATTCTGAGTAGCAAAACTGCAGTTTTGGAGGAATTATTTGCAGTTCATATCCAGGAAATGCAATATTTAGACACGAGAAAAAAGCGGCTTTACACGAAAATATTACTTAACGGCATTGTACTTCAGAAAAACAGCAGTATAACTGTGCCATATACAGTTATTTTTTTTTGTAAAGGTTTATTCGTCTTTTTTAGTATTAATGCTGTAAACAGAATGTTTAAGCTTGAACACTGGTAGCAAGTAGTTTAGTAAACTATTTATTGTGCATCCTAATCTGTGTGTTTACTGAAAGTGCACCAAAAATATATCCTCCAGTGTGCGACATACTCGTCTTTGAGATTTCCATTTAGCTCAACTGCACATCATCAGCACCTGGAGAAAGAAGGGTTGCGCACGGGGATTTTAACCTTGTCATTCTCCTGTTTTGTTTCTTGCTACAGTACTGGCATACGGCATCGATTACCTTGTTAACTAGTGCTTACATAATTGAGTAAATTTGATGCATGGCAACTGAGTGTTGAGTTCAGTGATTTCATTGTGGTTAGATGTACAGCTGTGGAAAAAAAAATAAGAGACCACTGCACATTTTTCTGACGCACTTAGGTCTCAGAAAATTCTGAAAAAATTACCAGGTGTACCTATGTTACCCAGGAGACACACTGTAAATTACTCTTATGTAAGATCAATACTTTCCAAGATACAGCCAGTTTTACAGGGGGAGGGGGGTGTCAATTTTGTTCGGCCTCTTTTTTGTCAAAGTTCACAAGCCCACAGCGCAAGAACTAAACCATGTAAGAGGCTCAAATTTTGCATGCTGGTACATAAATAGGAATAGTATGTATGTCACGTTTGGTCTGGATAATCCTGCATGGCCATAGCTGTCCCTCAAAGTTGATACAAATTTGATTGACTGGCTGGGCTCTGTTTAAGCCTTCAGAAGACATATTTGTACTCAACATAGGCTCTTGATTTATTTTCCTTACTGAGATAAGTAGAAACACTCTCACAAAGCAATGAACAGAAAACAAATCCCTTCAGGGTCTGAACAGCAGACCTCACAAGTCTGAAAAATCATTTTGGTTATCATTTTCAGATCACCCAAACACCTTGTGGGAATATACAAAGATTTTTTAAATATGTTTTTTATTTATTCTCCATGATCCCTTATTTTTGAAAACACCAATTTGATGCAAATCTTTCTTTTTTATTTTCCACCCTGAACATGGGCAAAATGCCCCATTGACATCAATATGTTTTATATAGATTCACCACACTGCCACCTGTGGTGGCTCTATACAAAACATATTGATGTCAATGGTGCATTTTGCCCATGTTCAGGGTGGAAAGTGAAAAAGAAAGATTTGCATAAGACAAGTCAAATTGGTGTTTTAAAAAAGAAAAGATCATGGAGAATAAAGGAAATTTTTTTTTAAAAAATCTTTGTATATTCTACAGTGCGTCTCCTGGGTAACATAGGTACACCTGGTAATTTTTTCTGAATTTTTTGAGACCTAAGTCGCGGGCCCTGGTTGAGTTGACGTGGAATGACCCGTATATTCTTTTTTTAGGTTGCAGTAAATGCATGAAGCAGAGTTTGGCTGGTAATAGAAATATCAGTCACTACTGTTAAATGACATTTTGTGGATTTGGGAACAAATTTTAAATAGAAAATTTAAATTGTTTTTCAAATGTATTGACACAGTTTCCTCGAGCAAAGGACACAAGTTTCACAGGTGTTACAGTTGAGGAGTGTCGGATGTTGTTATCAACAGGTAAGGGAACAATTTCAGAATTTCATGTTCATCTACAGTTTCAACTATGTGATGGCCTGTAGCTTTGTCATATTCTCTAGATACAGTAAGTGGTACTTCAGTCCTTAAAGGACATGGCCAGACCAAAAGGAGAAAAATGGTTAGTGTTGATCCAGTTTTCTCTTACTTTATGAAAATCAATTGGTGTACAATGCTAAACTATTTGGAATAATTTGGTTACTACACAATATTGTCGATTTAACAAACTTGGTTTGTGGTAAGAATCAGTACTTGGCTTGATGTGTGTGCCTTACAGAAATGTGTTTTATACATGCTCATTTAAAGCTGTAGATTATTGCAAATCATAAGGCCATCCTTAAAAATATTTTTGTTTGCAGTAACAGCCAAAAACAATTAAAAATGGGTCGGTAGGTAGGTCAATATTTTTTTTTTCAAGATTCAAAGTAAAAAAAAAAGTTCAATTTTGGTCATGGTGATTACGTAGGAATGAATTTACACAAATGTGCATATTGTGACGTAACTGACTGGGTCTTCAACCCGTGCCTTCAGGGCTTACCACTGCACTCATTCTGATGCAGGTTATATAGACCAGCCTTTCTCAAACTTCTTTGACCTGAGGCCCGGTCATGGCAGACTTTTGGGTCATAGGGCTCATCTACATGTACGCAGAAAGAAGGCTACAATAGCTCTTGGCCACGTTATATTGAAATTTGACTATACAATACTCAATGCTATACAGTGTATTTTACAGTCTCTGCTCTGTTTTTAAGGAAGTTCCAAAAAAAACGTCGTTCTATTAAGTTTCGTTAAATAAATAAATAGCCTTCCAACAGGTTGAAGCGGAGCTTTGATACCAACGTTATCGATTAGTTTCAGTTTCTCACAAGAGACGCACATTGAATGAATGCTCATACCACCACTTAATTGTAGGGCTCCATGTTTAATGACATCGATAGCAGAAACGTTTGTTTTCTTTTTTTTTTCGATCCGCGGTTTCTTAATCAACTGCGCAGCAAATTATCAGATGAAGCACCGGGCCTAATTTCACTCCACGACTCCGCTGACCAGCAGTCTCCATGTTATGGACCCATATTTTGAGAAATGCTGAATAGACCACAACCAATTTCAATACTCCGACACGGTCACCGCTAGACTAGGGGGAGAAGGGATGAGAAAAGATCTGGCCACAGTTCTTCCAGAACTGTAACAGCGTTATCAGTTTGTGTGAATGAAACGGCGTAGGCCATAGTGTGACATCGTAAAACCAATGGTGTAGAGATGACGCCACAGGTGTTTTTTTTTAAGTGAGCCACGTTTGCATGTAGGCAATTTATATTCACAATACTTGGGCCTACTAAAATAAATATTATTTTATTGCATTTGTATTGGTTGTTTAGAGTAAAAAAAACAATCGGTCGGTATTAACGCAAGTTTACAAACGGAAAGTCGGTCGGACTAAAAGGGGAAAAAAATAAATATTTGGGTCGGTTCTAAATTGACAGGGTCGGTCGGGTTACGGCAAACGAAAATATTTTTAAGGATGGCCTAACAATGTACTGACAGTTCATTCAGGAATTCGTCTGACAGAAAAAAAGAATGGTAAGAACAAATGCACTACCATCAGGTTTGCTAATGATACAACAGTGGTTGGAGTGATCTCCGGAGCAGATTAGACAGTGCACAGGGATGAAGTCTAAACCAGTGTTTCTCAACCAATGGGCCGGGGCCTATTAGTGGACCGTGCAGCGCCATCTAGTGGGCTGAGAAATGTTTTCAAGTTGTTTGGAAATTAGATGTTTTAGAGTAACCATGTTAAACTTAAATAAATAGCAGCTATCAAAGTAGCTATATTATTGGTTCCAACTTCTATTTGATGCGCTCAGTTTGACAAGCTAATGTTACATACTGGGGTGTACTTAGAATAGGTAGTGAAAAGTCCCTGAAGTGGGAAAAAATGTCTATGCTAATGATAGTCCTAATATTTTAGCAAAAACTTTTTCTGTTCTGCAAAAATACAATCCGGATTACATAAAATATGGCTATCAATAGAGGTGCCCAAAGCCCAGTGTGTTGAGTGTGGCTTAACAATGTCAAATGAGGAGCTGAAGCCTTCAAAAGGAAAGTGGCATCTGGAGACAAGACACCCAACTCTAGCTGGTAAGCCGGTTGACTGTTTAAAAAAAAAACAGACTTCAGCTACAGGAAAAACTAGCCCAAATTGGGGATCTTTTTTTAATGGAACTCCGCTTGTTACAAATAGAATAGGTGGGCCTTAAAGCAGAAAAGGTTGAGAACCCCTGGTCTAGACTGACAGCATAGTGTTCAGAGAATAATCTCATAATAGACTTCCAAAGGAAAGCGCAGACCTAGAGTCATTATACATTGACTTGACTGTATGGAAAGGGTTCCTGTTTTTTTTGTTCCAGAAGACATTGCCTAAGTTCTGGACCACCAACACCACAACAGTAGTGAAGAGGGCACAGCAGCGACTCTTTTTAGGAAAAACAAGCTGCTGCAGAAGCTGCTGGTGTCCTTACTACTGCCACTCTATCGAGTGTATGCCAGCTGCTCAGCAGCAGACAGAAGAGCCAATCAGTGGGCTGTCAGTACTGGCTAAAACATCACTGGCAACTTACTACCCTTTTTTGGGGGATTTGTTCTTTAGCAGTTCCTTAGCAGTCGACATACTGAAAGACCCAACCCACCCTGGACATCATCTGTTTGATTTGCGGCCCTCTGATAGACTTCTCAGGGTCATCATATCACAGACAGACAGACTTTAGAACCGTTTTTACTCCAGTCATGCAACAACTGAACACTGCCAAACACTGACTGTTTGGGACATGTATAATATATATTATATTGTGTGAAGCATGGCCAGGATTCAGTTTCATGGCACTTTGCAATGGCTACTAATGCATCTATCCATCCGATGTTGTAAATATCTTATCTGTCAGCGACTGTACAGGTGAAATACATTTGTGAAGTTATTTTCCCCCCTTTCCCGATGTTCATTGCAATAAAAAGTGACACATGATTCCAAGAACTGATGTGCCTTACCGGTGTGTTCCAGGGAACATGCAGCAGATGGACGAGGAGAAGAAGGGTTTGTGGAAGACCCTGATGGAACGATTCTCATCAAAGCCTGAGGAGACCCCTGAAAAGCCCACTGAAAAGTAGTTTGCCAATGTTCTTTCTGTATATTTTACCTGTTTCTTGGTCCAAGTATAAATAAAAAAATATTGTAATTAAATAGGAATATGTAAGTGTTTTTACTTGAAAACAGAGGTAAAAGAGGGTTAAAATTAGAGGCTACAAAAAAGGTCTGAGATGACTTAAGCACATTATTTCACTTTCACTATCTTGATTTTTGGGGAATGTGTTAAAGAGAGATAAACAGGGTAACTAAGTGGGAAGTACACACCCAGCACCTGGCAACAAGTGAGATTAAGTCCATCCCTTGCTCTTCATATTTTCACCACCACCTGCTGGTTAAATGAGCCCTATCTGATAAACCTCAGATGAGATTAAGTTGTCTGATTAGATTGCTACTGGTGAGGAGGTAAGGTTGCCTATCTTTCTACTTTGGTTTGGTTAGATACATGATGTTGGTATGGCAGCCTACCTTACTCCAGGGGTCAGCACATAGATGACGAGCGCAAGTAAAGTTCTACTCTTTACAAAACTGTCCTCATTGGGTGCCTCATCCACACTGTTTATAATTCCTAATCACTGGAGGGCAGCCGTGGCCTAGTGGTTAGGGCTTCAGGCTTGAAACCAAAGGGTTGCAGGCTCGATTGCTGACCAGTAGGAAAAATGTGGGCGGGGGAAGTGGTTGAGCACTGCTCTCCCATGCCCACATCTACGGCTGAAGTGCCCTTGAGCAAGGCACCTAACCCCTCACTGCTCCCCGAGCACCACTGTAGCAAGGTAGCTCATTGCTCCGGGTTAGTGTGTGCTCATTGTGTGTTTCACCTCAATGTGTGTTCATTAATTCACAGATGGGATAAATGCAGAGACCAAATTCCTTGTATACGCAAGTATACTTGGCCTATAAACCTGATTCACTCACTGTCCTGCCTCTAGCTTAAGAAATATTTGTCCTGACCAAAGTATAGCACCAGTGAATAAGGCAATAAATATTGGCCTGTTGTGACCCTGTAACCGCAGCTCAGTCCTACACAGAAACATGGCAAGTTGAGCTAAAAACTTTTTATGACATTTTCCCATCATTTGAGTAAAAAAAAACTGATGAATGATGCATCATTATTTAAACCCTGAAAATCCATGAAATATCTACTCGAATTCAAGAATGCATACCCTTCTCATCTGTGTGTGCAATAACCCTGTCTGACACTGACACTATCTTAGCGTAAATCATTGGAAGTGGGTTACCATATGGCTAAAATAGGCTAACTGTAAGGAACCCAGGAAAAGAGGTAAGACCTCTACAAAGTAAAGCACAGACACCAATATTTAACTAAATTAGTTGTAATTGATATCCCTTTTGTATTCCCAACCCATTTAACTCACTTGGCATTCTAATAATTGTGGCTTTGTTACAGAACAGAACCATAATCAAGAGGGGAAAAAAGCTTTATGTAGCTTTCCACACATATAACAAGATTGGTAACCAGTTGTTTTGCCTTGAATGGCAAGAAGAAATATAGAATTCCACGGAGCACGAACAGCTATCTTGCATTCTGTTATATGTATGCAAGATTTTGCTTTACACAATTATTTTTTTTCCTTTTTCTCAGGATTGTCTCTCCAGATGCAGTAGTTCAGGGTGGTGGCTAGACAGAGCCAGGCCAGGTATGGGGTCATGAGTAGAGTGGCAGTACGGCTGATGGGGTACCAAGACACCATGGTGGCACCCACTGTCCCAGTGAGCAGCACAATCTCAATCAGCGCCTGTGAGGAAGCAGAAGATATTACAGTGCTAAAGAGAATACGCACATTTTCTCAAGTGACAAACAAATGCATATTATGTCATATCATTATGAAATACAAAACAAAGGGTATACACTAAAATGAACTCAAATTGTGTTATAAAACACCTTAAGGGTCTATATCATGCCTCTATCACTGACCAATTTAATTTTATGTGCGCCAAAGAAGATGGGTGTCCATGCCCAGTTCAGAGCCAACTGCAGACCATAGAGTCCTAGAGGTACTACAGCATCATTTGTGAAACCACCCAGCTCATTCCAGACAAGGTAGGAGGCATACCTAATGCAGTACAAATAAATGTCAGCTTACATACCTTCAAGCCAAACAATACACTAAAAACAGGATAGTGTTTCTTACAGTACATTACAGTGATAATGTATAAAAGCATGCACACCCCATGCCTGTGTAGAGTGTTGTCCAAACTATTGGGAAAGCTGCATTAGGAGGTCGCCAGGAAGGTTTGTTTATAGTTGGATACCATGTCTTCACTTCTTTACGAGTGACAAAACCGCCACACAGCCCTCCTAAATGAGGCAGGGCAGTGAGACCCAACATAGGCATCCACATCCTGTATCAACAGAGTGGTCATTAAACAATTAGATCTTGGTTCGCTTTCAAATGTAGCCTATGTAAAAATAGTTTTCTATCTATCAAATGTAATAAACAATAATAGATGTAGCATTGTTCCAGTTACTAGTCTGAAACATCAATCTAAACCTACGGTCACTTGTTTTTACAATACAGCAGCAAGAAACCAAGTTAGGCTGATAAAGTTCTTGACAGCTGAGCTGAATGACAGTTAGCTTGTGCATGCATTCCCCTTTGACACAAATTATGCTACGTGACTACGTAGCTCGAACATTACATGGATTGCAGGATATCTAGTACAACACAATATTTTACTTCTAACTTGCGTTAAATCTTCACAGGTAGAGAGAATTGTCCAGATGGTTAGCCAACTATCTTAACGTCCGACTCCAGACTTCATAACATTAACGTTACATGTAACATTAGCATTACAGCCGTGAGACGTTAGTAGCAAATCTATGCGCTTAAAATATAGGCTATTTTGTCATAAGAGATGTTGTTAATCTGTAACGCGAGTGAATTTGATTATATCTTACCTTAACTGACCCTTGGATGTTCCAAAAAACAAGAAACTAGCTTATCGTACGAGTAGGCTTAGCTGGTGTCACTGTGTCGTTGCTACACTCGTGAATAAGATAAGAATGGGTGCGCCGAATTTTTAAATGCGCCGAGTTTTGTAACTATTGATAATGTGTGACCTCTCTATGCCTTTCGAACGCGGACATGCCTTTTGTAATAGCCTATTCACCAAGCAGACTCAGCCAAAAATTGTGTGGATTCCTGCAGCAGCCACTTCCTTGTTTGGGATGTTCACGTGAATGGTCTGGGCAATGCAAGAGGCTGGTAACGCCGCAATGGGGAAGCAACTTTACAAATAAATACTTAGCACACACAAATACTGGAAAAACTCTGTATTATCAGCTCTGGAGACCACTGCAAAATTATCAGTCTCTCTGATGTTAGGCTATTTAAATAGGTAGGCTATGTTTGAGTAAAATTAACAGTTTTGTTTTATTCTATGAACTACTGACAACATTGCTCCCAAATTCCAAATAAAAATATTGTCATTTAGAGAATTTATTTGCAGTTAGATGCAGTGTTTTCAGACCTCAAATAATGCATAGAAACAAATTGATATTAATTTATAAACAATACAATACTAATGTTTTAACTTAGGACGATTTCATGAGTTGTAATATTCCTTTTATATTCCCTCATTTAATTCACTTGGCATTCTAATAATTATGGCTTTGTTACAGAACAGAACCATATTAAGTGTGAAAAAAAGCTTTATGCATCTTTCCACACATATAACAAGACCAGTTGGTTTGCCTTGTATGACAAGAATAAATGTAGAATGCCACGGCTATCTTGCATTCTGTTATGTAAGATTTTGCTTTACACAATTATTCATTTTTCTCAGGATTGTCTCTCCAGATGCAGTAGTTTGGAAAGAGTTATAGCCTAACTATAGGAATATAATAGCCTATAGGAAGAGTTCAGAAATTAATATTTGGTGGAATAACCCTGATTGTCAATCACAGCTTTCATGCATCTTGGCATGCTCTCCACCAGTCTTTCACATTGCTGTTGGGTGACTTTATACCACTCCTGACACAAAAAATCAAGCAGCTCAGCTGTTTGATGGCTTGTGACCAACCATCTTCCTCTTGATCACATTATAGAGGTTTTCAATGGGGTTCAGGTCTGGAGATTGGGCTGGTCATGACAGGATCTTGATCTAGTTGTCCTTCATCCACACCTTGATTGACTTGTATGGCATAGAGCATTGTCCTGCTGGAAAAAAAAACAACAATCCTCAGAGTTGGGGAACAATGGGGCTCTTCTTTGTTTCCTACTGATGAAGGTTTTTTTCTGGCTTTACACAACTTGAGCCTTACCCTAGCCTGTTTCGAACCGTTCTCGCCGTGTACTTACCCTAGCCTGTTTCGAACCGTTCTCGCCGTGTACTTCACCCCAGCTGCCATTTGCCATTCTTTTTGTAGGTCACTTGATGTTACGGTTGCTGAGTGACATTCGAATGAGTTGACGGTCATCCCTGTCAGTGGAGAGTCGTTTTCACCCTCTGCCATAGGAATGTCTGCTGCTTGACCTTGCACTTATGAACCGCTATCTTAGAAATTTTAAGGATGGAAGCAACCTGACGCTCACTGTATCCCTCTGCCAGTAAAGCCAGAATTGAACCCTTCTTTGCCTCACTCAAAAGTTTTCTTTCAGCTTCCACCGTTTAACGTAGAAACTTCATTCAAACTTTGTAATGTAGGTCTTGAAAAATGACACTTGAACGAATGTATTTTTCATTTTTGTAAACTTTATACTTTTTGAGATATTAACAAAAAACAAGCTTATTTTCCCCCATAGACTTTGCATTGGCACTATGACATCATAAAGGGCTAATTAAACTGATTTGCACCTGTATCAACTGCCAGCTGCTCAACTTGGCCCCCTCAAAGAAACAATTAAACTGATTGCACCTGTATCAACTGCTTTCTGCTCAACTAGGCCAAATCTCTCTGTCTCCCTCGCTTCTAGTTTCTTGGTATTTTATGCCCCCAACGTTGTCTTCAAGGCAGCGCTGCCTGGAAGGCACTAGAGTTAGGCATGGGTTAAGGTTAGGGTTGGGGTTAGGTTTAGGGTTAGGTGCCTTTAAGTCAGCGGTGGCAGCGCTGCCTGGAAGATGAGGTTGGGGGCATAAAACACCATCGAGCTTCATTCTACAAGGATATAAGGCACATTCCATCCAACTTTCTATCTATCAATCTTCTTCAAACCATTCACTCATCCACCCATTAAACTATCTATCAACATCCATTCAACTTTCTGTCTATCAACATCCATTACACTATATCTACAGTACATCAACCTGTCTCAGGCTTTAAGCATACAATCTGGCTCTCTTAAGACTACACATCCTGTTCAACTGTTTCTTCTGCCTACCCTGGGAATCCAGAGTTCTTGCGGGCGCACAATATCAATTTGCTCAGCGAGAGACTCTGGCAATGAGTAATGATGCACGTTACTTTTGCCCCTTGGATCACAGGGAACCAATCACATCTCTGTATCTGATATAGGCAGACCAGAGGCGAACTAAACAGATGACAGTCGTAGTGTTATCCAATTGCGTCGAGGTCCGGAATCAGTCAGTAAACATTGGTCGTATAGTGTTATCCAATTGTGTGCAGTAAGATTTTCAAATGCATGCTTGGTGCCGCCCCTCGAGTTGGGCCATGACATTATTCGTGGCCAGACCCTTAGGGCTGTCTTTTGCACCCTGGCGCATGGCGTAAAACTTGTTTTCCACTTGGCGCAAAGTTTAATTCCTTATTTTGCACGTTTATTTTTTAAACAATGCGCCCATGGGTGTGGCAATTAACAACCTAGGGAGTGGCCTGGCACATTGTCTAAAAATCGCTATTGTACACCTGGTTAAGAAGTCTATGGCGAGTTGTTTATATGTTATTTTAAGAGGGCATTGTCAACAGTCATATCCACCAGCACCATCCTTTTATCATTCATGAACGCACACCAGCGCACGTCCATGGAAAACATTACAAATTGCACGATTACAATGGGATATTACGAAATACTGTACATCTCATGATGAGTAGTTATTCACCATCATTTGCAAATTGGTAATGACGGTTAAAAGTGATTAGGGGAGAGGCGAGAGACACGTATGAAGAACAGCTGAAGACGCACTGTCACGAGATATAAGCAACTCCTCTGCAGTATAAATGTTGTTTTGTTCAGTCATTTGAGCAATATTTGGGTAAGTGTTGCTTTTTCAGCCTGTTTTTCAGCCATGTTTTAGATGGTAACCCATTGTCAGTCAATAGTGAAAGTAACTGCATATAACTGTCTTGTCGTTGACTGACACCTTGGTGAAGTTAGTTTCACTTTGCCAATGAGTTCAAATAATAGACGAGTGCAAATGCGTGAAGGCTATGCTAGGTTTTAGTAAAGCATGGTTTAGTGGAATGACTATTCCATACGGATTTGCAAGCAGCCTCCTTCAAATGCGCCGTTGAATGTCAAAATACCGATGCATTTATTTGACATAGCGCTTTGCGCCATTAAAGGAGAATTATTGACCTAAAGTGTGTTGAAACATGATACCGAGTGTGAACGTATGTCTCATAGCTCACCTCGGCTTGTCCCCTGCACTCAGAAATCTGGCGCTAGTTATCCAATGCTACCAACACAGTGTTTCGTTGTGGTGCCTCGGGCATCGGCCTAGCCATGCAAATAAATCACTGTTTTACACCATTTACGAGGCTCAAAGTAGCTCCATACTTCATTGGTAGACTTCCGAGGGCCTTGACATTTAAAACGAGACATGGAGAACTTTGAAAAAGCACTGGTAGTTGTAGTATAAGTAGTTGTAGTATAAGTAGTTGTAGTCAAAATTGTAGTCAAAATCACACCGGAATTATCCTTTAAAGGGAATGACAGGTGTCATTCTCATTGGTTCAAATGATGTTACGCCCCAAACACACCCATATGACTGATTAAAAAACCTAGGAACACCTTGTTGCGCCATGCGCTCGATGTTTGATAACGAAACCCCTCCCAATGTGGACTGTACATCCTACTAAATTTGAATAAGCTTTTGACGAGTGACGATGCGCTTTTGACTGTCATGATAGGGCCCTATATCTTTCGGATTTAGGTCTGGAATCTACAGGCTATCTTCTGCCCACAAATGTTTCAAAATAAAAGTCCTCACAATAATAATTCACTATTAAATAATTTAACTATTTAAACTATCCAACTATTTAACTGTTCAGCCATTCCAACTGTTGTCATCAACTGTTTCCTCTGCCCACAACTGTTTTCAAATAAAAGTTTGTATTTTATGTTAATACATGCACATGCACTGGCAATAAAAGTGTGTTTTGCATTTTATGTTAATACATGCACTGGTAATTCCTCAGAATTACATTTTCTAGTTTATACTTTTCTTTGTTAAATAATATTTGGATCAGGTGATCACCTAATCGGTACCTCATTAAGTAAAATGAGGTGTACTTGTGTTGGAATTCAGCAGACACTAGAATGAAATGGCTGTCATACATGTAGAGATGCTGATTTCAGAAAAAATCGCAGTGGTCTATCCCAAGTCATCCCAAAGCGGTTTTGTTATTAACACTAGAAATTAATATACTATGCTTCACTTTAATCTATTTAAAAGCCTATGCTGTTAGGCTACTATATTCACTATGAAACATTTCCCTCATTAGGCTACAGGAAAATGGTAAGTTATAACAAATCACAATAACTCAGATTTACTGCTAATGCATAGGTCAAAAGTTGTTGATATTTACGAGAATACATTTACTGTGGAATTCTATTGGGACAAATATAGCTTATTAAGTTGCCACATCAAATATTAAACAATTGGCATATATATTTGTCCAACATTTTACAATAAACCAATACTTTTTTTTCATCTAGCCTACTTATCCCCAAAGATTTCAGAGTAGCGCTACATAGTCAAGTGAACTAAGCCGTATATAGAGTATATATATAAAGAGTATATATACTTATACTATACTAGGAGTAGCCTACAACATTTGGCTCAGAATAAGGCCCTGTGTGTGGACACACTTGGATGGAATGGCGATGTTAAATGCCAAGCTGTAGTCGACAATTGACCTTGTATAGCACAGGTGATGGCCTTGCATAACACAGGATATGTTTTTATATCAACAGCGCCTGGTGTAATGATGTAACAGTAATTCAACAGCACTGTTCTCCTGACTTGGAGTCATTCTTCACTAACTGTAAACTTCCACTCCCTGCAAAAGTTTGCTTCAATTATTATGACCGCCCAGAAATGGCGGTCATATAGGGTTTAGTCAGATTTTTTTTTTTTTTTTTTTTTTTTTTTTTTTTTCGATGCCCAAATTTCCATCAATGATTCCCCGGACACTGAAAGACCGGGTACACCTAAACTTGGTGGGCATGTAACCCCACATGGATAGCATGGAACCATCGTTTTTCGTTTTGATCTGTAGCCCCCGCTGGACTGGACCCCCGAAAGGAGGGTAGGGCAGACACAGTTTTCTGTGAATATCTCAAAAACCGTAGGGGTTTAGGAGGACCATTTTTTTTGTATGTTGATCTCAAGGGGCCATGTCAACCCATTCCATAACCACTCATTTCATGTATAGCGCCACCTAGTTAAACACAAAAAGTAAAAATGAGGTGTTGTAATTGAAGGTATCTGTGACCTAACATAGTCAAAACTGCACGAAATTGGAAGTGTAGGATCATTATGACACCCTCTGTATGCACGCCAAGTTTTGTGGAATTCCGTTCATGGGGGCCACACAATAAATTAATTTATGTTACTATACACCAACTGGCCTGTAGGTGGCGGAGACAGTTTTCTGTGAATATCTCGAGAACCGTGGGGGCCTAGGAGGTCCACCTTTTTTATGTATGTTGGTCTTAAGGGGGCATGTCAACCCATCCCATTACCACTTATTTCATGTATAGCCCACCTAGTTAAAAAATTAAAAAAGCAAAAATTAGGTGTTTTCATCACAATATCTCTGGCTGACAAGGTCAAAACTGCACGAAATTAAAAGTGTAGGATCATTATGACACCCTCCGAATGCATGCCAAGTTTTGTGTACTTTCGTTCATGGGGGCCTTACAATAAAATAATTTATGTGTACATTTAGTGGCATTACACCAACAAGGATTCCCGACACTGAAAGACCGGGTACACAAAACTTGGTGGGCATGTACCCCATGGATAGCATGGAACCGTCATTCTTCGTTTTGATCTGTAGCCCTCCCCCGCTGGACTGGACCCCCCGAAAGGAGGGTAGGGCGAACACAGTTCTCTGTGGATATCTTGAGAACTGTAGGGCCTAGGATGACCAATTTTTTCCGTATGTTTTGCCTCCAGGGGTCATGTTAACCCATTCCATGTGCACACATGTGCATAAACAGATACACACGCACACACATACATTTACAGTAATCATAATGTTATGACACATACTCACACAGTAGACATATGAACGCATGCATGCACATGCACAAACACACATACGCAGGCAAACACACAAGCACGCACACACACACACACACACACCCACACACATAAACACAAATTTGTACACACACATTCACAATTCAAGAATTTTTCCCGTCATCTACTCCCTGAATTTTTGGTCATTGATACCCGGGACACCGAACCACCGGGGTACATGAAATTTGGTGGGTATGTAGCCCCACTAGACTTTTACGGAAAAATTTCATTTCGTCCTCATTTCGTTCATTTCGTCCCCTCATTGGCCTGTAAATGGCGGTGCACACATATACACATGTACACACACAGGCACCCACATACTATCGGTATTAGAACGGCCGATACATAATTACAAATTCAGTAGGATTAAAAGAAAGCCAAAATAAATATTCATCATCATCATCATGGCTGCATTTTCAGTATTGGCGAGAAGTAGTCGTTTGTCCACTAGATGGCGCATCGTTGCAGTGAGACGTAATTTTGTTGGAAGTTAAAAGTGGGTTGGAAAAACAATGGACGCTTCCTACAAGGACTGTAATTTACCGCGCGAAACATAAGGATAGGGCGATGTTCACATGAAGTGTAATTCCCATTTCTTCTTGAAGCGAAATAAATCTGAGGATGTTTATCGGACATGCTTGGTTTTACTGCAGGTACGTTAATCTTGTAATATCAATAAGGACCTAGGTAATGTTACCGTTAGAGGCATTTGATTGATTGCATTTGTAGAAAACTATAAATGCGGTTATACCAAGCAAATGTATAGCAGCACTGTTTGTATCTTCGACTGTCATTTATTGCACGTGCTACAAAATCATTCTGTGCAATGGAAGATTTACCAACGTTACACTACACCGGGTCTGATACAGTTTTGCCTATACATGCGTGAAGACTGAGACGCCTGTTTATTTTGTTTTTTAAGTGCGTGCAGGGTGTGAGAGGGGAATCGATGTGCTTTGATTACAGCTTGGTAGTTGTAGTCTGTGAAATTAAAAGCACGTGTGTGTGAAGTATCCAAACAATGACACCTTTATTTCATTATGTCTGCTTTAGCAAAACACCTTAAGCTACTGTGTAGTGGGTCCCATTTAGAAGTGGCAACTTCATTCGCGCTTTCCTTGATTCATGGAGCTGCGTGAATGTTATTGCAACTTTTCGCCGATATGACAGTTTAAGTCCGGCTTGATACTGTAAGGCGTAAGCCATTGGTTTCAAAGGAGATTTTATTTGTGTCGCCAGCATAGCCTATTGACAATTTATGTTGTAAATAGGCCTCCTACCTGTAGCTTAGGGAAGCTAACAGCTTTCTATTAGGATCTAGTTTGTTAGTTACCGTTTTGTCATAACTCCCTGATGCATTTTTGCATTTAGAATAGCCAGAGCGTGTATATCTCAATCTGAAAATTAAACAATATCGGTGCCTATGGACTAGGCTGGGTGAACCCAGCCTGATCTGCCCCTGCTATTTATTTTTGATTTCTTAAAAGATTGAGCTTGGTCTGATGAAAGCCAGACTAGCCATGGACCTCAGTTAAACAATGCAAGGGAACATGAATCAGCCTATATTTTGCACCGAACAATAACGGACAAAAGCTCTTCAACTTTGGCCCGTTAAAATGTGTATGAACAGTCTAGCGGCGCATTTCATCAAGGCCCATTTGGACATGTCAGTTATTTGCACCACTGGTTAGATGTAAAACAGCATTTACTTAATTTGTGCATTAACAATAACGTTTCAGACTACTGTTACTTAATTTGTGAATTGACAATAAAGTATTACATGAACTAAAGATGACTAAAATCTTATGTAGAAGAAGAAACATTCACAAAAATCCATCCATCCAAAATGACCTTTGTTTTTGATAGCTGTTGAAAACGGCATGGAACTGACAGAGATGTTTTTGTTTATAAATACATAAAAAATAAATAAATAAATAACATTATGCTGATACCTTTTGCTTTTCCCAAATACAATGTAGCCTACAGGTGTAAGTGACCTTTCATCAATCCAGTTGCAATGGATGAACTGTGATGAACTGCCCTACTTGTGATTGTTTAGAGAATTTAAAGGTTTTATAACAATGCTACATCTTCTTTGGCTATTCTACAATCTATTCACCTTTTCAGCACCAGTAGGGTACTTTCTGTGCAGCCACACACACACACTCAGGCATGCCAAACAAGCATACACAAACGTTTCAAGAGTGGGGGATGGAGTAAAATATGGAGACAAATTGAAGTGTGATTTATTTTCACGGAACGGATGTACAGGACTGAGCGGCGGTCATATTTTGTACCGCTATGCGGTACATCTAGTTCTGGTTGGTGTTTACATTCCACTGCAAGCCATCTTACAGGAGGCACAGTGCACACTCGCTGATCAGACACTGTTTGTGGAGCATACTAGCCCAGACTGTAGTTTTTGTCTTGGGTGTTTTCAACAAGGCAAACCTCAGCCATGAACTTCCTAAATACTGACAGTTCATTAAATGTATGACTAGAGAGGACAACACTTTAGATCACTGTTTCACTACAGTAAGCAGTGCTTATCACTCAGTACCTTGTGCATTAGGACTCTCAGATCAGGTCATGGTTCACTTGATCCCCGCATACAGGCAGAACCTGAAACGTGGTAAACCTGTTGTAAAAACAGGAAAGCAGTGGACAAATGCACTGACTTGAACCACTACTAACAGCTTGGATGAGTAGGCCTATACAGAGGCAGTTTCTGTGAGGATAGTACCAACATACAGGGTGTGCTAAAACAATGACAAACCCTTGTTTAGCCTACAGGCACAGAAGGTTAAGGATGGAAAAGGAGGAAGCGTTTAAGAGTGGTGACAGACAGCTCAAAACAGTGAAGTATAGGTTCAACAAGGCTGTGAGAGAGGCTAAATAACTGTACTCTACTGTACAAACGAAAACAATCGGTTTAACCTAGCACGAGTTGCTGCAGCCAACAGTGCTAATGGGGGCATGAATATGGGGGCTCATGAACATCGCCGGAAACATCGCTAGAGCCCACAAGGTTGAATAATTAAAAGACAGATTTAAAATGTTGTAACTCAGTGATAACAGGAAGTGCATTTGATTAGTTAGCAGAAAGCATCTGAGAACAGTTTGGTTGTAAGTCTAGATTTAAAACTGGCTACAGTTGGGGCCTTTTTGAGCTGATTTTGGTTTGCGTAGCTCACTTAAATGTTGTAAAAGTTACAAAGAATAAGACACTGTATTATGTGATGGCTCCGTTATTTCAACCAAAACATGTCTGAGCCTAGGTGAGAGATTTCTGAGGCCTCTGCAAGCTATTGTATGCTGTACCTATGGGAACTAGAAGAGACAACAAAATTGGTGTGAAAGCACATTCTAACACAGAGCTTGAATATTATCCAACAATGGATTAAAGGTTTCTGAGTTAATAGATAGATAGACACTTTATTGATCCCTAGGGGAAATTCAAGAAATGTTAATGCTAAATATGGTAGGGTACAGATCCCAAATTGCAAAATGTGTGCAGCTCTAGGTTTTACAGCTACAATCTTCTGCAATATAAAAGCATATGTAACACGATTTTAAAAACTTTTATTTAGGTAATAAACATATAGAGCCCAAAGTTAAACACCGAGCAAAGTACAAAGTCAGTGAAGGAGCAGTCTCCATGAACTAAAGCTATTGTGTGGCATGTGAGAGTGTTGAGCCACCCCAGTTCCTTCCCTGTGTCTCCAGCCAGGTTGGATATTTGTTTGTCACTGCGACAAATTAGTACGATTACGGTAGTAGCAGTGGCCATGCTTTTGGATTCACTCACCTGTGCACTGGATCCCTCTAGGTCCTTAGAAGACTGCTGGCCACAAACTGCTTTAAGGTTACCGCTGAATGGTTGTCAACATTCTATGTGACAATATGGCTGTTCTGTTTCTGGTTTCATTTCATACTGTCTTGCCTCCGGTCTGTGATGTCTGTGCAACGCTGGTTCGAGTGCTGGAACAGGTGTGAGCTGTACAACGGCCGAAACCTGTTGCACCATCCAGACTCATCTGTGTTCAGTCTGTGCTTATTCTTTGTTATTTTCATTTAGTGTATTGTATTTATTTTTCTGTTCTGTGCTTAGGCTAAATGGGGAACTCCCTTTAAGGCGTTTACTGTGTGCTGTGCTGTGCTTTGCCGTGCCTATTGACTTGTACTGTTAATTCACCCAGCTTGATGTGTCTTTTGTGGAGCACTTTTGTGGACTTGCCCCTTGGTTGGGGATGTTGCATCCCTCTCCTAAGTTCCCTGGAAACAAGCCTAAGCGCCGAGTAGACTTTTTTGTTTGTTTAATAAATCATATTATAATTTTGTAAACCACGCCTCTGCCCATTCAGTCAACAAACTTGTGTGACCTGTTATCATGTGTGGGGTGTCCCTGAGGCCCCTGGCAATTCCTGGGGTGGCGTAGTCTAGGGAAAATATCCTGTAATGCCACAAGGGCACAGCATCTGCCTTGATAACCAATGACCTCCTCTGTGCAGCTAATTCTGGGGACTGTTTACTATCCTCATCTTCCTAGACCTAAGTGCAGCCTTTGACGCTATCTCTCATCGCCTTCTGGAGCATCAGGGAAAACCCTGATTTACTTTGACATATAGCGAAATTGCCCCCAAAGGCTATGCTTGGGCTATTCAGTTGTAAATGCATATTCCAGTCTTACTCAACTTAAAAGGTTGTATCAGCGATTTCAGGCCCAAAAAAGGCCCAAACATAAATGATCACATTCATCTAATCTTTCCTAACGATCCGCTAGCTGCCTGCCCCATAAGCAGGCCGTCAAAAAAACGCGTCTCTGTATGCAGCTTAGGCTCCGAGATCTGTACACAAAATAATTGCTACCAACAAGGATTGGCAAACCCTCAAAGGAAAAATAAAGTGTTTCAACCAATAACGGATGAGATGTGCGTTTAGGAGAGTTTTAATTGCACTTGAGGGATGGGGAGGGAGTAGCGAGCTAGCTCTCTGTTTTGTTTGAACATCAACAGAAGTGACGTATCCCCGCTATCGCTGATACAACCTTTAACTGCACCGATTGACATTGTTTTAGACCCAAATGAAAATGTACACTTGTTATCATCCAAAAATACACCCTAGGTTGTTGTTAGAATGGACTTTCTCTTTTAAGAGCATGGGCAGGTGGAGGTGATACAATTCAATGCTGACTGACTAGACTGAGGGCAGGTTGCTGATCTAAGAGACTTTGCTAAGGCTATCAATGTTGTGTATTGCTATTAACACTTCAGCTCCCATGAGTTTACGATTGTTCTTTTACTCCCACTCATCATGTGAAGCAGACCTGTTAGGCATTCAGTGAAATAAAGTTGTTGATGATCCTTTCACTTCCGCCTCTTCCATGGTGAGCATGCACCAGTCGGACACAACAATCAATACCACTGATGAGGGTCAACACATTGAAACAGTTTGGATTTTTGCCATGTTAAAGGTGGTACTTTGACTCATTACAATGTAGCTGTTTCAGAGGTGGAGAAATTTAAGACCTCACTGTGTTTGTGTCTGCTTAGTCAATCTAATATACAATTCATAGAACAAAGGTAATCTCTAAAATGGCAATACTCGCAATACTCCCAAGATCCCAAGTTAACATGCAAGATCACATTGTGTGACTTGAAAGTATTCTTTTTTTGTTTGTGATCGAAAGGAGAGTTATGATTTATTGGTTGATTTTTTGTGTTTTATGCTTCTGTATAGCCTACTTTAACAGTTTATCACTGTATGTTTCCTCTGTCCTTCTCCAGTATCAGGGCCAAATATGTGCTCTCTTTGCTTATGTCTGTCTTCCTTTGTTGATAGTCAGGCTGTACAACGTCAAGGTTTAGGCCCAAGTTAGAGATGGCTCACTCTGTTATTGTAAACTCTGTTATGCAAACCGACTACTGGGATAAGTGTGGAATATAAAGGCTATGCTGGACAGTACAGTGGGTTGCAAAATATTCAACCCCCTTGAAATTCATCATGATTTTCACCATTTAAAAAGATACCTTTATATGTCAGTTTTACCTCCAAATATATAAGTGTACAAACAACAAGGGCCCTATCGTGCACCCGGCACAAGGTGGCGCAAAGCCTAACGGAAGGCTTATTCTTATCTTACACTCAATAAAGTGAGTGAGTATTTTTCCACCATGCCCTCCACTTTTATTAAACCTTGTGCCCAGGGGTGTTGCAATTAACAACATAAAGTGTAGTCTGGCCAGAGGTGGACGAAGTACACAACTCCTTTACTTAAGTGAAAGTATAGACACACCTTGTCAAATATTACTCCAATACAAGTAAAAGTTGCTACGTCAGATTTTTACTTATAAGTTGAAGTAGATGGAGAAGTACTTGTTTTTGAAAATAGTATTCAGAAGTACAAGTATTAGTCTTAATTTGTTTTAATGTATTTGTCCTTTTTAATGTAATGACCTTTAGTTCCTTACATCCAACAAAAAAACATTTGACGTATTTTCATAACTTTGCAACTGTTCAAATGGATGCAATAATATAATTTAAATCATTATTCATTCTCTGTTCACAAATCTAAAACATTTTCACCATGGAGGATAGCCTGGTTAACACCAGAACACTTCTCAAATCTCAATTGCTAACAGGTTTGTCGGGGTTCTCTCAGGCTACATGTAGGATGTTCTGATGAAGAATCTGTCGTCACTATTCAGCCAAGTTGAAATTGGACTAAAAATGAACTTCAAGATGCCAACACCCTCTAAAAATGTTAAAAAAAGTGTTGCTTTTTTCAGGCTATGTTTTCAATGGTAACCCCTTGTCAGTAAAAGTGAAAGTAATTAACTGTGCAGAACTGTTTTGTCGTTGACTATGACACAAGGTGAAGCTAGTTTCACTTTGCCTATGAGTTCAAATAATAGGTGATTGCAGATGCATATTGGCTATACTCTGCTAGTCACAAACAGGTTTTAGTAAAGCAAGGTTTAGTGGAATCCCTGTTCCATATGGTCTCGGAGTAGATTCCTTCAAATGCGCCGTTGCTACCAATGCGCTGTTTGAAGTTGTGCTGCTTGCTGTTAAAGGGAATGACAGATGTCATTGTCATTGGTTTAAAGGATGTTACGCCCAAAACACACCCATGAATGATTAACAAAGTGTGCAAAGATGTCAACAAAGCATGCATAGATGACATGGGGCAGGTCAGTCACGTTGATGAAGTTGAAGGGGGCTGGGGAAGTGGGGAATGGGTGCAGGGAGGGAGTGGGACTGGGAGGTTGTTAGAATGAGGGAGGAGTGGGAGGTTTTGGGGTTGGTGTTATGAGGGAAGCATGAAATGTTGGAGGGAAATCAACTTTTGGAGTTCTCTCTTTTTTTTCTTTTTTCCTTTTTTTTCTTTTTATTGAACGTGTTTAGAGAGAAATGTAATTTAAAAACTGCTGTTATTTTCCCTCTGCAAGTATTTAGTTTGAATGGTATCTTCAGTTGTAAGGTGCTGACCCTAATAACTTCATACAATAAAAAATTATTATATAAAAAAAAAGTGCACTAGCTTATCGATTGTATCATGAAATTGTAAGTGATACACGTATTGCTGCTGCCACGGTTTGGACTGGCATGTCATCATACCACACAGGAATTTCAGATGGTATAATTAGATGAAGACATAAATTCAAAGAAACACACTAAAATTAATATCTGCACTCTAGCCTTATACTGTTGCCCTGGCTGGCTACTCATAAAAGCCAATTAAAATGTTCCTGTGTTTAGAATATTTGTGCCTCAGTAGTTTTGTTTATTGCCTTAAATTCTTTTCCCCTGGATCTAAGTAACTCTTCAAGTGGTTTTGGGCTTAGGGAGATTGGATTTTTAGATGCATGTACATGGGATTTGTAGATGTATAGTTGAATAAATATGTTTGAGTTGAGGTTTAGAGAGATGGACAAAAGTGGGAAAGACCCACAACAATTCCAAAAAACTTGGATCACTTTGTGAAATGCACATCAAATAGAATGTTATAATCTGCAAAATCAGAAGGAGGAATAACAGAAGGAGGAATATGTCACTATTTGGGTAAACTGGCACCATAACTGGAAATGAAAAGAGCAAACTAGAGTTGCCTAGGCATTCATCATTCCGTGAAAACCTGTGTGGTTTGAATGCAATAAAATGAAAAAAAAAAATACTCCCCGATTTGAAATTACAAAGTATATGGGGACTTCATCATCTACAGTACATCTAGCCTGGTGCACCAGACTGCTAACCTGACTCTCGCCGGATGAATTTCGTTCCGCCTAGCTCCACTCATCCATCTGGGATCGATCCATTGGAGAGATGTTTCAGAAGGCTGGGCCTTATCAAATCTCACAGTCGCTTCTACGCTACGTCACAGCTATGAAACTCCCGCCCTGCGTCCTGATTGGCTCTACCATAAAATCTGGTGCCAAAATCACTCTCAATGGAAGCGATCCCAGATGGATGTGAGTGGAGCTAGGCGGAACAAAATTCATCTGGCGAGAGTCAGGTTACCAAACTGCATCTCAAATCTCAATTGAGATTGAAAGTGGGTCTGAAAAGGCTTCATTGACTTATGACTTCCAGGGGCATAACCAGCAGTGAAACTAAACTTAAATTGGTGCATCGAATCCAAAGAAAATAAACATCCATATCTATTTAACCCTGTCACCATAAGTGCAGACATTGGTTGTGTTGAATGCACTGCCCACCTCACGGCAAATAAGCGATTGTTATTGGATCCTGGGTTTTTGGTGATTTGGAAATGGGCGTCAATGGGCTCCTTTCCAGATGGACCTGCAGAGCAAATTCAAATGTGCTAACAGGTTCGTCTGGGTTCATCCTAAATAATATCATTCAAATATTCAGAGAATCCAGAGACATCTTTGCAAACAAGGGACGGGTCAAAAGCAATATTGGATAGCCGTGGTCTTTTGGGCCTCAGATGGCACTGCATTAAAACCAGACCTGTTTCTGTAAAGGAAATCAGGCTCAGGAAAACTTCTAATAACCACTGTAAAGTTGAATGCTCTATCCACAAATGCTATTAAAACTCTACCATGCAAAGAAGAAACCATATTCAGACATGATACAAAAATGTTGCCAACTTATCTGGGCCCAAGCTCATTTAAGATGGATTGAGGTAAAGTGTAAAACAGTCCTGTGGTTAGGCCAATCAAAATGTGTCATTCTTTTTGGAAATCATGGACTCTGCATCCTCCGGGCTAAAAGGAGAGGGACTATCCAACTTGTTATTAGTGCACAGTTCAAAAGCCAGAATCTATGATGGTATGGGGGTGCATTAGTGCTTATAGCATGGGTATCTTGCACATCAAGGCAAAATTAATGCTGAATGATGCAGGCGTTATACATAACTTATACTGCCATCCAGATGTCTTTTTCAGGGAAGACCTTGAATATTTCAGGAAAACAATGGCAAACTTGATTCTGCATATATTATAAAAGTATAGCTGAAGAGTCCAGGTGACAAAATGGCCTGTCTGCTGTCCAGACCTGTCACATTAGGTGCATCATGGAATGAGAATATGGTTGAGAATACCCCAAACTGAACATTTAATTCTCAAAACTCTACCAGCTGGTTTCCTCCGTTCCCAAACATTTACAGAATGTTGTTCAGTTAAGATGTGAAGCAACACAGTGGCAAACATGCCTCTGTCCCAACTTTTTTGAGAGGTGTTGTTTCTGGCATCAAATTCAAAATAAACATATACAATACCATTTCTCAGTTTTAACAACTGATATGTTATCTTTGAACCATCTTCAATTTGGTTAACATGATGGGATTGTATAATCTAGTGATTCTGCATAGGCCTACTAAAGTAGCCTAATATAGCAGCGAAAATATTTAAGGAATTTAAAGGGGAGCATATTGCCGACTATTAACTAAAGGTAGGCCTATAAGTGTAATAATCCCCATTATTGTTCAAACTTCAAAGGGTTTCAACAAGTTTATAACAGCAGCTGCAACAGCTGAACATGACAATCATCAAAACTGACATTCACTTAAGCTTTTTTTCAGACATAAAATAGTATCAGTTATTCTAGACCTGCATATTCACTTGCACAACACTGGAACAGAGACAGACAGGCTGCAAGACTTGTTCTCACAGTCCTCATGACCATAATAAGACATATGATTTTAAGGTTACTTTAAGACAAGTGCCCAATTGTCATAGTTATCATTTCACAAAATATCTCAAGGGATGAGAACGGAATGTTACAAACTATGATTCCGAATCATTAGCCTACAAGTTTGATGACAGTTAATGCTGCAAATAAAAGTTTATACTATAGCCATTAATCCCCAACATAGCCTTCTATGTAAAAACACTGGGCCAATGCCAGCTTTGTGGTCTTCTGCAGTGTATTGATAACAAGATAGATGATGGACTGTGAGTTGCCATCCAAAAGTAGAGTTGCAAAATCCAACCAGCAGGCTATCATCAGTCACCTGATTTGAAGTGTTACAGCACACATTTAAGACCGGCGTTGTTACCTATGTTCTTTTACATCTCTGAAGTTATTCGTGTACGTCACCATCCAATGGCAAACACGTTCTCACATCATCTCTTGGTCCTCCAGCGGCTCTACCTTCTTGTCGCGGCACCAGCCTTCGTTGTCTGGCTGTGAACTCTAACCTCAGTGGTCGGGAAATGTCAGAGAGAGGCCCGTGCTGCAGCAAGGGGGCGTTTAAGGGAAAAACAATAGCCTTTATTGTTATATATTTAATAATAATCCTTTTTTTTGGATGCGCAAATATATTAATCAACGCAAATCAACGATTCTCCATTCTCGTCCGCTGACAGCAAGCGCGCGGCAGTATTTGCAGCCTTCATCTCGTCTCGTATTGAAATCTTGGCCAAACATGTGAGTAGCAATCGCAGCTAAATTGTTTTTCCGTAAACATGTAATGCACCTTCTGTGGAGCTTATGGCTGATGCTTGTCTGCCACCTCCACTCTATTAACATATCTTCCCAGTAGTGTTGAATGAATTTCCAGCTATTCGTGCATTCATGGTCCTCAGTGCTAGTCATCACCGAACGCGGCAGCTTCATGTATGGTGCCTTTGTGTCATATCTTGTGAAGTGATTCGCTTGCGTTGTCACCTCATGCAGATTTCACAGTGCCATGTGAGGATTTTCTCCCCTGTGCTCAAGGTTGGCATTTCAGTTAGTCAGTAGCCTATGGTTTCCTGATTAAACGTTTCTAGATTCAAGTGGCACGTTAAAATGAGCTCTATTGCACTAGCCTGTTTATCAGTCCTTTCTATTGCATTTGCAAAAGCTGTGATGGCTCACCTCACTCACATCATTGTTGGAAGACGGGTATTGTTTGAATAGAAGAAGAATCGTTGTTGGTCTATATACAACTACTTGTCTGTATCGTACAAACGTTGCAATTTGAAATTATTTTTCATGACATACAGCGCTGGTCCCCGCGTCATTCAGAATAGGCTGCACATCGTTTGGCATCGTGCTCTGCAGTTGTTTGAAGTAGGTTACCTGCCATAGGAATAGTAGTCTGAAATCTGGTTTGTTGGATTGCGTTTTTTGTCATCATCCTCTTGGGGATATTTTGCCATATTAATTTCCACATATGTCACATCTGGTTCTTGAGTCACCTGTGGATTTTCTTACAAATTATCCTATTATTGCTGTTTAGGACTATATTTGTTTTGTGTATCCATAAATAGCCTATTTTTCCCTTACATTGCTATGCCTGATGTGGTTTGGGGATTGATAGGCTACTAGGCTTCCCATTAAATGTAACGCGATAGGCTACAACGCATTGTGAAACATTGTTTCACATTGTGCTCATTGATGCATTTCAAGTAGCCCAAGTTGAAATCGCGATGGGTACACAAGACAAAATAATGTCTGTAGCAAACTGTACTCAAGTTTTGTTTTCAGTCCAACTTTGGATAGACCATTACAGCTTATTGCAATAATTGGTTACCTCGCTTCAAGTTCTGGCTTGAATGTGAATGTTCTGATGAAATTTAGACTTGGTAGGTAGCACTCAGATGGACTATAGATGAGTTCTTGGCCTACATTGCCAGAAGTGTAAAATAGTTTGGTCTTACCGTGCATAGATAACCAACAATCCTGTTAGCAATGAAAAACGTGATAAAATGCTGACTGATGTTTCTTGAGGATAGTTGACAAGTATTTGCATTGCCTTGAAAAGTTCTTGCATTGAATGGGAATGACAGCTGTGTTTTCTGTCCCTCACATGACCATATGCCATCATAATGCATTTCAAGATTATACCAAAACATACCTCATAAAGTGGCAAACTGTCGTATTGTGTGGCTTTAATGTTAACCCCAGTGAAAGATACTTTACACTGATACTGGAGTGTCCTGATTAATTTGCTTGCAATAATTTATGTTCTTGTCAAGATTAATTATCTTTGTAGTATTTTAATTACATCTAGCCAAAGAGAGGTCATAGAAACCTTAGGGAGTGGGTGGTGGTGAATGTAGTGATATTAATGTAAAGTCAAACCCAAGACTTTTCTTCCAATCTGTCAGGAGAGGGGGTACTCGACACCTCAGGGAAATGGTTTTCCAACAAGAGGGCTCCTTCCTCGCCATGACCCCCAGCAGAGAACTCTGGGATTGACAGAAGCATCACTCCCACTGATGGCCTGGTGTGGGTAAGAAGCAGAACAATAAATATACATTTGAAGATGGATTAAATAGCACATGTATTAGTTGTGCCCTTTACCTTCAGTCCTTACAAGTCTTAATTAGACCCTATTCTGATTGGTCAATCAAAGCTCTGACATGTCTGAATGGAGCTGAAGGGGAGCCGCCCACCCACTCAGATTCCATAAGTATCTAGTACTCATTTGTCTCTATAGAGTCTTTTTTTTTTTGCTTAATAATTAAATTAATTTCCTAAAGCCAAAGCTACAGGTGCTCTTTTGTATATAATACATCTTCCCATCAATAAGTACTGTAGTCTTTCAGAAAGAAATTTGTGTTTTGACACGTAACACACTTTAAATACTTTATATCTAGATTACTAGATATATGTTGTAGATCTTATCTTACTAGATGTTTGCTAAACTTTACTTGACAACAGACAGCATGTGCTTATTATGTTATTAGGAGATTTAAGGGGCTACTGTTTGTCCACAGGATAGATCATGATTCATGTTTAACTGTAGCTTTTAGGTGTTTCAGTTCCCACTCTCTGCTGACTGCCATTTAGTATGGAGCAGAGACTATAGCACATTTCCATCAAATATAAACACAGTTCAAAAGAACAGTAGGATATAAAGTGTTGTGCATTTACATGTAATACATATGTAGTAAGTGTGTTCTTTCAGCTAGACACATGCTCTAAGCATGACAAGACAGGAGTACAACCTATTGTAAGGAAGGTCTGCTGTCTGTTATTACTGCTACCAACAAACGGTAGCTACAAATTTAGGTGTCTCTATTTTGGTATTTTGTCTTTTTAATACCCTACAAAAACTATTTAACTTGTGCACACGTGTTGGCAAGAAGTGAAGCTGCAAAATAAATAAATGTCACAGAATCATAGGAGGCTTTGGCCCTTTTTCCAGCTGTTGACTGAGTTGTGTAGCTTCCCCTTATTCTTTCTCTGTTAAAAACTTTCTTTAATAATATTTTGGCCCAGTTTCTTCATTCCGTTACGGATGACTGAAGTAGTGTGTGTCAGTCGTATGGTTTAGCTGTCTGAAGGTACTGCCTATAACGCCAACCTTTTCCCTGCCCGCACCTCACATTTGATCTTCCTCTCCTGGGCCAGGTTTCAGCTGTCCTGCTGAAGCTATGGGGAGCTGTTGGAGCTGTCTATACAGGGACTCCATTCAAGACAACCACCCCAACAAGTTCAAGGTACCTGTTTTGACCTGCTCTTGTATTATGTTTTCCATAAGAATTCTAGTGGTATTCGTTTGTTTTGGTGCAAAATGTTTATTTTTTCTGTATTTTTAATTTTCTGTTTATCTATTCAGTTTAATAGCATTTTGCCATAATGATCCATTTAGCATACAGCTCACCATTTGTTTCGCTGTGCAATATTTAGCCTAAAACATTATTCTGTGGAACCAAATCTTGTAGAATACGTGGCACAGAAAACAAACAAGCTGCATTAAAATGTTCAACCCGTCAAGACAACCCATTTCAACTGAAACTCTTGGTGTTAGATCATTATTTTGTTAATTGCTAATTAATTGCAGCTTAATTGTGCTGTGCAAGATTTCATGCGCACAGTTTCACAAAAAGTGGATTCCAAAGTGGACAAAGACAGTGTTCATCCTGTGTTATGTAGAAGATTTCGAGTGGTTTGACTAATTGAATGGAAAGGACAGGATGGAATGGTGCACACACACAAGGATGGGGTATTTGCAACTCTGTTTCCTGAAAACAGAATGGGGCAGTTTAGCACATGCAAACTCTCTCTCTCATTCCCCCTTACAGCATCCAGTTTGCATCTCTTTGGACTTTGACAGTGTTCAACACATGTAGTGAAGAACAGCCACTACTGTCTCTGTGATTTGGGCATACTTGTTAGATAATACTTCTATTTAGTGCTCATCTGGTCACAATACATAAACATACAGCTTATGATTCAATGTACTGAATAGTACAATGTAGCAAAACGACCAATGTGTTGATACATATTGAGGATGAATGAGGATCTTCCACTCAAACTGTTGCAATTATTTAGAAATACAATTAACATTGTAGAAATTTATCCTTAAGTACAATCCTCAGTTCAGCCATTTTTGGTCAAAGATTCAACATCACCAAGCTAAACAACTCAGAAAGCATCAGGCACAAACATCCCTGGTAGCCAATCACTTTGCTTGTTCACAGGGAGTGTGATGAAGGTTAGCAGGGAAAATCACATGCAGCTCCTCTAAAGATATAATGGATGTAATGTAACCTATATGCTCTGTAATGTAAATAACGTTTCAGCATTCAGTATTTCAGTAGTACCATGACATTCTATCTAAGATAGAAAATGTCACGTTAATAAATTATGTACAGTAATAATTATATCCATGTTGTTTTGCTTGGGTCAGTGGGGTCAATCAGATTACTTCAGATGGTGTACATTAAGTTAAGGAACAACAGCCCTCACAATTATGGAGACATAGGCCTTCTGGGATTTCTACTGAATATTTAATGAAGTAAAAAAAAATTAATTAATCATTTCTGTCAATGCAGGTGACCAATGTGGATGATGAGGGGAACGAGTTGGGCTCGGGAACTATGGAGCTCACACAGACAGAGCTCATCCTGCACACACGGAAAAGAGATGCCATCCGGTGGCCCTACCTCTGTCTCCGGCGCTATGGCTATGACTCCAACCTCTTCTCCTTTGAGAGTGGGAGGCGATGCCAAACTGGACAGGGTGAGTCTTCAATAGGAGTTATACAATTATATATTTGAGGCACATAAATGCTCCCATCTTGCCAAACTTGTTTAAAGAAAATGTTTTCATCAGTGAATAGTTCCATTATTGTGGATTTATCTATAGTAACAAAGCTAGTTAAAGCAACACACCAACTTTTTGGGAACTTTGCTTATTTGCCAACTTCTCCAGATGACCACAATACATACCCTTCTCTGGAAGTGGGTTTCACCAGTTAGCTCCCCTTTAGCTATAGGCTAGCTATATGCTAACTGGTGTAACCCACTACCAAAGAATTATGCTTAGCCAGGCTAATGGTGTCAAACAGGGATATTGCACACACAGAGAAGAGAAGGATATGTGTCCTCTTATTTAACTTGGGGATAGACTGCAAATAATGTATAATTTCCGGGAACCTACTTGCTTCAAATGACAGAGTGACTGATATTATCATTTGATGATATTGAAGATAAGAACAAATGTATAGCCAGTGTTGCATTTCTCAGCTTAGGGGGATTCAGAACACCACAGCTAGATTTTAAAGCTGGACTCAAAAGGTTGGAAGATATTTTTTATATTGGGTTTGCTTCACTGGTATTTGGTATGTTGAAGAGATCAGGTTTAAGTTCAACCTGGACAAAACTAAAGTAACAAAGTGTTGAACAGTGCACTGAACACCACAGCTGAGGAGGCCATTGTTCACTTTTTTCCCCCCGAGCCCGATGTAAATGTATATGTTCAATTTTCTTTTCAACTTTTCATTTTTTATTTTTCATATGTAAATGACTAGGCTATAGGTGGATACACTGTGCACACTGCCTTTTAAAAGCGCAGGTTTTATAGTCATGTCCCTGCTGATAGGATAGCACCTCTGACACAACCACAAAATGAGAGAAAACGACCTCAAAGCCTTTTTGGTCTGTGTGACACTTATTAGTAGGGCTGTCAATCGATTAAAAATTTTTTTTTTAATTAATTACATACTCTGTGATTAATTAATCTAAATTAATCGCATATATAATTTTTGCTGTGAAAGTGACATTAAAGTTCAAAAACTCTTTTATTATTATTTTCACTGTTCAAATAATTGGCATAATAATCTGTGATATGACCTAATATGCTGAGGAAATAAATTCAAAAGTGCTTCGGGAAGAAGTTTTTTTTTTTTTCACATACAAGGCATTTCATTGCAGAGGACTTTATTTTCAACACTTTATTTTTTATCAACACCATCAGGCCGTTTTTTAAAAGTAAATGTTCCAATCAATGATCTAGGCAGCACATTTTCTTCTCTCTCCTTCATTTTACAGTCTAATTTTTACTGACTAGAATGGCTCGGGGTCAAAGGTCATACGGAATCGATTAATCTGCACAAATTTTTTTTAATCAGTTATTTTTTCTCAAATTAATTAATCAAAATTAATCAGTTATTTTGACAGCCCTACTTATTAGTTAAATTTTCTACTTACAACATGAAAAATAGGAAATTGGAAATTCATAATTAATATTTTTGAGTTCCTGATTTTGTATTTGTGTAACAGTGGATAACTGACAAATATAAAATCGTAGCTGATTAAAGCTGATTGGCTGGCATGCTGAGTCCCAGCCCTCACAATGCTTGCATTAATTTGCCATGATGTGCACAGAATTTAACAAATGCCTCAGCATATGAGGAAGATGTATCTTGCTAAGTAAGTGCAGTGTTAAGTTTGACGTTGTTTGGATAACAAATGCAAAATATTGTAAAACATACAGTGGTGTGAAAAGTGTTTGTCCCCTTCCTGATTTTTTAATTTTTTTTGCATGTTTGTCACACTTAAATGTTTCAGATCATCAAACAAATTTAAATATTAGTCAAAGATAGCACAAGTAAACACAAATGTTTTTAAACAAAAGTTTTTAAACACAGTGTTTAAATGAAAGTTGTTACACTATGTTTTACTGGTATAAGAAGCACACATTGGCTTTTGCCGCTCTAGCCGCTGGCCACTTCCCCTCTCACACAGCACAGCGCAGGACCAGAGACAAAGGATAGAAGTGGAGCTTTGGCAGCACTGAATCATGCACGGCACGGGTAGTCAAGATGCAAGAGGTTTTGCTACAACATGCCAACAAACATGGGTAGGCTGCAGTGGCTATTCAAAACGATGATAAAAAATGATGTGCAACAGGCTAAACCGACACTTCGAATAGCCCAGGGCAGCTACTTTGGACTGTCATTAGACTTTGAATCGACAATTTCGACTGCAAGGTCACAAATTGAAACGAGCGATAATGGTCCCAAATTTACGGATGTTTCAGAATGCCACACATGCAAAGCAATACCAGCTGTAGACAAGGGGTGGCAGAGTGTGATGTCACTTATAGGCTCCCAGAGACTGTTTTTGAGTCCCACATTTCATATGATGCATCATTCCACAAAATGGTTAGTCTTCGCTATTATGAAGTTATTCAATAGGCTAAACATATA
This sequence comes from Alosa alosa, assembly GCF_017589495.1. NCBI lineage: Eukaryota > Metazoa > Chordata > Actinopteri > Clupeiformes > Clupeidae > Alosa > Alosa alosa. Next base: position 22,175,427 of record NC_063198.1, read on the forward strand.
GCCTTAACTCAAAACAGCTGTTAAGCTTGTCATTTTGAAATGTCACATCCATGCTTAAATTCTGCTCACTGCACATTTATTATAATGTATTATAATATAATATTCATGGCCCTATTTTCGCAATGCAAAACCTGGCGCAAAGCGGATTATTATCCGGACGCAAAGTTTATTCCTATCTTACTCTCTGATTTTTTCGCCATGCGCTGTACTTTTATTAAGCTGGTGTAAGGAGCTAGATTGTCATGCCTGAAGGGAAAAAGGGTCATATTGAAAGGGCCTGTTTAGTAAGAAAAAGAGTACACAACAAATGAATAGGAATACCTACAAACAAATAAATGCACACATAAGAAAACAGTGCACGCTGTGGAAAGACAAGTTAGTTTCAGTGATTCATCAGATGACGAATTACCATTACACATACTTACAGTGGCAGGTGGGTCAGACAGCTACTGGGTAACAACCGTGTTAGAGGGCAACCCAGTACATATGGAGATAGATACAGGGGCTGCAGTGTCCCTTGTGTCAGAGACTGTGTATCAGCAACACTTGAAACATCTTCCGCTCCTGCCAAAATGGGAGGTGTTGAAGACTTACCCGTAAAACTCCAAATAATAGCCCGGGCTTTTATTTTCCCAAATCGCCAAACTGCACCGGCTAGTATTAAGAGACAGGCGTTTATATGAGACAGGCCATTAATTCCCTTTACACAAACCTTTTCCTCTGCAAAGATGCAAAATATTATCAAATGAATTATTTCAAACACACTGAATGTCTACCCATATGACTAGGCTATCCGATGACAATTACGGGGATAGCCAGAACAGATGAAACACGTTTTAATCAAACGTAATTTACAAAGAGATCGAATCACACTGAAAGCTCATATTTTGACACTAGCAACCTAGCCTATATCTGTCCTCTGTCAAATACAGTTGCATTATCAGCCCTGACCAAAACCGTTCAGGAATTATTTATGCAAAAGTGGAGTGTGCGTAATGTTTTATTCTCTCTTTTGTTTTGTTGCCAGCATAAAAACAAACTTGTTATCGGCCTATCCACAAATTTGAAACAAAAGGGATGAATTGAGCGGTGACGAAGTCGGACATATAGGCATAGTTCATATTGAAAAAAATTATATAATTAGGATCTCTAGCTTTTCCCCACCGCTGTCTTTTAATGCCATCTAATCATAACATTAGCGTGCGTAGTCTGCACCATACTGGCTTAAGCCCAATTCACAGATGAGCTGCAGATGAGCTGCAACATTCTATAAACCAGCAACTTGATGCAACATTCTAAAACCTTGCAACTGTGACTAGACATGGTGAATGCTTTATGACGGTTTACAACGACGTGCAACGTCTAATTCACAACGCTGCAACTCCTTTCTGCAACGGTTTCGTGTCATTGTGAATCTTTAAACAGACGATCTGACGGATTTTAGAAGATTTAAATACAACCCGAAATTAAAAAACAGACCAGGCCTCTATTTGAGACCGGCCTTTAATCCAAACCTGTAGCCACACCAGGCGTTTAAAAGAGACGGGCGTCTATTTGGGACTATTATTTGAAGTTTTACGGTATACGGGAGGAACCGTGGAGCTGGGAAAGGTCAGCACTGAACTGAATGGCCAATGTTTGGAATTGCCTTTGCATGTCGTACAGAGCGATCACCCATCCCTGCTGGGTCGATCATGGATGGACAAAGTAAAAATTGACTTGTCAGCAGTACGAATGTTAAACAAGGGAGAGACAGTGTAAGAGAAGATCTTAAAGAAGCACGCTGATCTTTTCACAAATGAACTGGGCCACATGAAAGACAGTACAGCAAAGTTGAGCATTAAACCAGGGAGCAGTCCACGATTTTTAAAGGCACGATCAGTTCCGTATGCTCTTCGGCCAAAGGTGGAGAAGGAGTTAGATGATCTAGTGACAAGTGGGGTGCTGGAACCAGTGAGTGTCTGACTGGGCCACACCAATCGTGCCTGTCCTCAAAAAGAATGGGACACTCCGGATATGTGGTGACTTCAAAGTGACTGTTAATCCAGTGTTACAAGCAGAGCACTACCCACTTCCCCTCATCGATGATTTGTTTGCAGGCCTGTTCCTCTGTGGAATATCTCGGACATGTGATCGACGCCTCCAGGCTACATAAAGCTCCTTCAAAGACCCATTGTGGAGGCTCCACCTCCTCAAAATGTGAATCAACTGCGCTCATATTTAGGGCTGCTTAACTACTACAGCCGGTTCATTCAGAATCTCTCCATGAGCTAGCATGTGACCCATCTCCCTATGGGGGTAGGTGCAGTGATTTCTCACATTATGCCTGACGGTGTCGAAAAAGCCCATAGCATTCGCTTCGAGAACACTAAATAAAGCAGAATCCAACTACGCTCAGATCGAGCATGAGGCCCTGAGCATTGTGTTTGGAATCAGGAGGTTCCATCAATATCTGTTCGGGAGGAGATTTACACTCCTAACTGATCACAAACCACTTACTGCTATCCTGGGACCACACACAGGCATTCCACTGCTGGCTGCCAGAAGAATGCAGAGATGGGCTTTGCTGTTGTCAGGCCATGACTAAGACATCAAATACAGGAAATCAGAACTCTATGGCAACGCAGACGGCCTCTTACGCCTTCCACTTCCTGTAACTAGGCCTATGACACGGCACTCAGACATCTTTTACTTCCACTAAGTTGAAGATGCCCCTGTTACAGCACATCAAGTGAAAATCGTCACCGGGAACAATCCGGTGTTGTCTATACTAGTACTAGAAGCCATAAAAAAAGGAAAAAAGATATCAGACACACCAGAAACTAAGCCATATGTGGTCAGACAACAAGAACTGTCTGTGCAGTCGGGCTGTTTGCTGGGGGGGAGAAGGGTCATCATGCCCCCATCACTGCGCAGACCCATGCTAAAACAGCTCCATGCTGGACACTGTGGCATAGTGCGCATGAAAGAGGTGGCCCGAAGCTACTTTTGATGGCCAGGATTGGACAAGTGCATTGAAGATAAAGCTAAATTGTGCACCACATGTCAGAGAGTGAGAAATGCACCGCAACCAGCTTCTGTTCATCCATGGGAGTGGCCAGCTGTAGCATGGCAGCGCATACACATCGATTTCGCTGGACCATTTGAGGACAAAATGTTCCTGCTGGTTGTAGACGCACACAGTAAGTGACCTGATGTTGCCATCATGACATCAACAACAACAACAAAGAAGACCGTTGTGAAACTGGGAGCAATGTTCAGTCGGTTCGGATGTCCGGATCAACTGGTGAGTGACAACGGGCCTCAGTTTGTGTCCGAAGAGATGGCTTTGTTCCTTAGAGTCAATGGTGTTCAACACATTAGGTCTGCACCCTACCACCCGGCCACTAATGGCTTAGCGGAGAGGTTTGTACAAACGCTGAAGCACAGCCTAAAAGCATCAGCGGGTCAGGGTACCCTCCACCAGCGGCTACACCGTTTCCTGTTGACCTACCGGATAGGGCTGGGACAACGCGTCGACATAATCGATAACGTCGACGCAAAAAATACGTAGGCGCAAAATATGCCTATTCGTCCAGCATAACGTGTGCCGCTAAATATTTTTAATTTTACACCTTCAGGGTTTCCCACATGTTGACTAATCTGTGGCTGGGAGCCACAAAATCGAAACCGGCCACCACACATTGACGTTCTATGTTGTAGCCTACTATTTAAATTAAAGATGAGATAAAGTCCTTTCACTGAGCTGCGCTTTTCACTCACGCAGCCTTTCCTTGCCCTGCCCGCTCTCTCTCGTAACGAACACGCTGCCCCTCCTCTGCAAAATATTCACGATTGTTGAAGGATTGTTGTTACCACATAGAAGCATTGCATAGAACACGGCGGGCTAAATTGCTATTAAATCCGCTTTGTGACCATGCATCATGACCATGCTGCGCAAATTTGTTCAAAACTGCTGAATTAAAGTTAACTGCTAAGGTCTTATCACAACATAGTACATTAAGGAGACTAAACTAAGTTATGCAATCAAGCAGTATCTCAAAGCTAACGTTAGAATACTGTTTGGATGTCAAGTTTAGCATGTTTACTTACAGCTGCTTGTCAATTTCGTTAGTCATGCAGGGTTCATTATATTGATTCTGAATGTTTGGAAAATCCCAATGTAAATGGAAAAGTGTTTTCCAAGACTCAAAAGTGCTTGTCCTAAGGAGAAGTACGAACCGTTATTTGAACTACGTTATGAATTGCATCCACACATCAGCAGCCTTTTAACTATGTTAATGTTAATTGCAAGGATTCCCTCACGAACGTCTTAAAGTGACAGGCACTCAATTAGACCTATACACTACTGAACTTGAATTGAATGCTACCTCTGACTAAGAATGCATTACTTTGCACTTGTATAGTCTTTTATTTTGGAATCTTAAGAGCAATAAACATATATTGCAATGTTAAGGAATTCATGTTTTTTTATTCAGATATGTAAATCAACATGTATAAGTTGCAATTAGTCAATTAATGGGTCGATAATCGAATCGGACTGAAAAAATGAATCATTAGATTAATCGATGCATCGAAAAAATAGATCGCTAGATTAATCGTTTAAAAAAATAATCGTTTATCCCCGCCCCTACTACCGAACCACCCCACATGGCATCACAAAGTCATCCCCAGCATCACTACTACTAAAAAGAGAACTGCACACGAACATGGACTTAAAGGGGAACTTGGCAACTATTTCAACGTAATAAACCCGTTTAGAAATCATTTGGATGGTTAAATGACCTGTTTCGGTGAAAATGGTGACTTTTCCCGCTGCCCCTAGCGTCCCCAGGCGGAAAACCAACCTTGCAATATTGAGACTACCGTCTCGGAAAGAGAAGTGAGAAACAAGAAAATCGTGTTTCTTACCTTGTAACATCCACATTGTCTGCCGAACTTATGCTAACCGTTTTGCTAGCTTGTAAACAAATCCATGTGCTTTATCATTATACCTTTTTCCACAGTTTGAAATAGCATAATGCACAATTTCTTCAGCAGAGGGGGAAATCCTGCCAAGTTTCCCTTTAATCAAACCACCAACAGGAAGTGAAATTGTGCAACACTGTCAGCAAAAACATGCCCGGTGGCAAGCTGCTGCACTACGGGTCCTTCTCTCCCGGTGACCAGGTTCTAGCTCGGAGTTATCATGGTGGACCTAAGTGGGTGCCTGCTGAGGTGGTGGTCGTGACCAGTCCACTGTCATACCAGGTATGCACCAGGAACGACATGATGTGGCGGCGCCACACTGACCAGTTGCTTGCTAGTAAGGACCCAGAGACAGAGGTAACGTCATTCACCAAGCAGAACGAGTACCCAGTGCAGGACACCCTGAGCCCAGGAGTCATGTCAGAGGTCAGGAACGATACGGAGACTCCACCCGCCACCCTTCATGACCAAAGAGGAGTGGACACAGCAGCCCAGATCTTTGTGGCTACCGGCCTGGGCCAGCACAGCCCCCCATGGAGAACAACCTCAGCTGGTATCCAACACGGGAGCGGCATCCTCCCGACCATTTGAACTTATAATTTACAAATGTAGCTCTCACATTCTGTCCTAAAATGGAAGTGTTCATTTTGATGGTGTTGTATTGCAATTGCAGGTGGTTGTGTTAAATAAGGGGGGTGTATTAGAGTTCTACACTTCTTATCCTTAATTCTGGCCCTGTTGGGCCACTGTACTGAAGCGCCCCTATTTGGCAGGTTGCTCTATGTACCGTATCTTTTAAGTTTCACATATAAATTGGGGGGGGGGGGGGGGTATAAAATAAATGAATTCATGTGTACATTTAGTGACTGTACACCCATCAGCCTGTAGATGGTAGTGTTGAGCGAAGGGTTGCTGGTAGAGGATGATGAGAGGAACTACAAGGCAGGACTGTCTTACACACACACTTTCTCTCATAAACACACACACATATACACACATGCGCACACACACATACACGCATACACATACACACACACATGTACACAAAGTCACATTCTGTATTTCCAGTATTGGCGTTACGTAGTTTGTCCACCATATGGCGCAGCGTATTGCTGCAAGACAGAGCCGTAGGTATGGTTCTGCTGCCAGACACATTCATTACTCCACTTCACTTCCGAAAACCACAATGGATAGCTTATGGTTTCACAGCTTTGTGGCTTGTGTATTCATCGTATAAGTAGGATGATTTTCAGGTGAAATGTGATTCCCATTTCTTCATGAAGCCGAAATAAACATGAGAATGTTTATCAGACATGCTTGGTTTTTACTGTAGGTACGTTAATCTTTCACCAGCTTAATGTTATATCCATAGGTAAAATAACATTAACGTTTGCATTGGTTGAGTGATGGAGGCGTAGATTGTTGGTGTAGTTTTGAAACATAAACGCGGTTATATGAGCAAATTGATAACAGCACTGTAATATCTCTTTCGACTGTCATCCCATTGTGTTCTGACTATACTGACAGGAGCTAAGTTAGTTAGCCACAAAACTAGTTAATCGCTATGTGAGGGTTTGCTGTAGTGCTGTGCGGTATGATCAAAAATGTATATCACAGTATTTTTCAAAAAACGGTTTCATGGTATAATCAGATGTTCACAGCATTTTCTACAGGTTGAGAGAGGAATTGCTGCAGTAGATTGACTATTGGTCTATTTTACTGTCATGATGTTGACTAACTCCACACTAGTGGTAAAGCAGGTTTGCATGGCCCCAGGAAATGATGCTGTTTACAAAGAGCCACTCATGAGTCTAATGAAGTAAGGAATCAGAATGCAAAGACAATTGCAGTCAAAATACAGAACCTTTACTGTGCAAATTTCACAAACATCTTGTATAAAACCAATACAAAAAGTAGTGCAACTTGCAATAATTATACTTTTTTGAAAATGATACAATTGAAAATAAAACCTCTCTGCCAATATGCTTACTCTGTCAAATAGGCCTATCAGAAACGTGCCTTAATGCATGGGTTCCCAAACTCCATCAATGTGGGCCTCCCCTCTGAAAACAGTGACACCTCCGGATCCGTTCTAGTGGTCATTATTTCTTGGGAAAGGACCTCTGAAAACAAGAATGACCGCTGTCAATGGCAACGGAGTTTGTGCTTGGAACTTCATTCAAAAGTGAAAGCAGACAGTTGATCAGCTGTGTTCTAAAGAATGTTTGATTCAAGTTCAGCGTGTGTTAAACTATTTGTTTCTCAGCAAAAGCCACGACTCGAAACGGTAACAAATAAGTGTAAAGAGACATATCATGGAGTTTATTTTTTCGCTTTGGCAAGCAGTCAGATAATAAGCGGGATATTAATGATACGCCGGGTCATCATGGGAAAATAAGTCCCTTCAGGGCGAAAACAAGACCCTCCGCTGGCCGGGTCCGGGTTCGCCTGTCGGGACTTATTTTTCCCATAATGACCGGCGTTCTATACATTATCCCTTACTTATAATGTTGACATTACATAATCATTGAAAAAAAAAAAAGATAGTTCTAACATGAAATAAACGTTTTTCCTTCTTTTTTGAATCAACCTTCCGCGCCTCCCCTCAAATTATTTGGCGCCCCCCAGGGGAGGCGCGCCTCACAGTTTGGGAACCTCTGGTGTAGACAACTGCCATATTGGCGTTACAAACTAACCCCATGCATTACTATGGAGAATTTTTTGAGTGCTGTATCTCCTCATTAGAAAGTCTCTAGCAAAACTAGTTGTTCTGGTACCCCCCTCCCCCCCCCCCCCTCAAAAAAAAAAAGTAACTTTTACTTAAAGTACATTTTAAATGAACTACTTTTTACTTTTACTTGAGTACATTTTCAGATCGGTATTTTAACTTGTACTTGTAATAATATTTCATCAAGGTATTGGTACTTTTACTTGAGTACAATAGTTTCGTACTTTTTCCACCTCTGACATTCATATCATAACGAAAATATACACCGGTATACCGCCCAGCACTAGTTTGCTGGTGATGCACCCTAAACACCAGGCTAGGACATTTCTGCTTGCTAAATAGGAGCAAATAATAAATATATAGCACAAATAAGTAGCACACATTGGCTCTCTCCGCTCTACTACCCCTCTTACACACCACAGCGCAGGACAAGGGTACTTGGTACTTGGGACCAAACACTGAGGGGGTAAGCAGAGTTTTGGCAGCACTGAATCATCACGGGTCAAAATGCAAGATGTTTGGATGATTATCATTTCTGTCATTAACAATTAAGGCTCCCTGTACGCAATTTGCTTGTATAAAATGATTCCGCTAACACGCCAACAAACACGGGTATGCAGTGTCTATTCAAAACGACGAAAAAATTATGTGCAATAAACTGACAATAGGAATAACCCAGGCTATTTTGGACCTGAGACTTGGATTAAACAAAAAACAATTCTGACTGAAAGGTCCCAAATTGAAAAGAGTGATACACTAATGGTCCCAAATTTAAGGACGGACGTTTCAGAATGCCACACAGCTACAGAGAACAATTGGCAGACAGAGCGAGATGTCACTTATGCTGCCTACCAGAGACACAGTCTCATTGTTGCAAATTTCATATGATGCATCATTCCACAAAATGGTTGGTCTTCTCTATCATAAAGTAATTCAATAGGCTTAACAAACATATAGCCTTAACTCAAAATAGCTGATCAGATGCACATGCAGATGTCACATGCAGCCATGCCTAAATTCTGTTCACTGCACATTTATTAAAGGCTAATGTATTACAATCTAATATTCAATATTCTTGAATAGCTGAAATAATGTTTTTCCCTATCATCTTATTTTTAAAGCATGCCTACCTGCGGGCATGCAATTTGCAGTGGCGATTCTAGACATTTTTAACAAGGGTGGCACTAGTGAGGCACTGATTAATTCAAGGGTGGCATGAGCCTACACAAAGTTGCGAATTAAGGAGTATTTCCTGATCGGGGAAACCTTTTGGTCCGCAGTTCAATTGTGCCGCAAATTAACAGACAGAAGCGGGGCGTGATTTAAATTCATGGCTCCGTAGACCAGCAATCTACTCGTCGAGGAGGCTCATAATTTGAGAAACGCTGCAGATCATAGACAGAGAAAGCTCTGTGAAAAGAATGCAGGCATAGGCCTATGATTTTGTTGTGACACGCTACTATGGAAAATTAACTTTATAAAGACCGGCTCGGCCAAAAAAATAAAAGAAAAAAGTATGCCAGATGGCCAGTCCAGCCCTGCGTTCAGGAATTATTTAAGCAAAAGTGGAACGTGCGCAATGTTTCATTTATCCCTCCTGATCGGGAGGAATAAGCAGGCATGGGGGATGAAAAAAACAGTTTAGCCTAAGCTATTTAAACTTCCCATAATTTCAATATTTTACAACAAATGCTCAGAATATGTAGCCTAGATGCTACGAGAGTTTAGTGAGTAGGCCTAAGCTTGATGAACCATAAATGAAAAAAATTCTTAACATTACATTAGGACATAATTGCCATAAAAACATTTACAAAAGTATACAGGCCTAGCCTACAGTTAACACTTAATGACCTAGCAAATGTCGGCGACTTAAGTGTGTGATTAGATAAATAGGCAGATGCAATAGGTAAATAGATATCTTTGTGTGTTAGCACAAGCAGTAGCCTGTAGGCTAATAAAGGCCAGCGTGTTTGCCACTTACATTAGTAGTTTATGGCAATGTGGTTATCACCTATAGACCAAGACCTATTTTATTTTTATTCATTCTATTCTATGCACTCTTTTATTTCTTAAACAAATAAATTGCTGTATATGAAGAGCCTTTCATTAGGAATCTAGATAGATAGGCCTATTCAAATACATAATGCTCCACCTTGATTAGAACCTCGTTATGGGAGAAAATGTTTACATCGTGTTTGTTATAAATGACTATCGGCCGATATATCGGTTATCAGGTTTTGAAAAACTCAAATATCGATATCAGTAGGTTATCAGCCTTCAAAATCCCCTATCGGTCAGGCTCTATAGGAGATGGAGACAAATTGACATACACACACACACACGCATACACACACACACACAGTACAAGCATACACAAAAGTTGCAAGAGTAGGGGGTGGAGTAGGAGATGGAGACAAATTGACAAGCGTGACAAGTGGGAGAGGATGTACAGGACTGAGTGGCGGTCATATTTTGTTAATACTACAGTACACAATCTTAATCATATGTTAAATTACATATGGTAATTACATCATTAGTAATAGTACCACAAAATGGTTTTACACATTATTCCAAGTTGATGAATAGCAGTGGCTGTTAGTTCTGCCTTTGGAAATAGCACTATTTAATGTTTTAGTTGAAGGTTTTTTGTTGAAGACAAAACAGAGATATCTAACTCAAAATACTTTCAAAGCAAAAAATTCCTATGTCTGGCAATGACAAGATTCCTCTGTAAAAACAAGCAGAACAGGAATCATCTGTGCAATCATCTCCAGTCAGTTGCACATATTGTAAGTAGGCTGCTATCAGAAGATTTCATCTCTAGATGGCGACATGCACCCTAATAGGTGATGACCGCAAGACAAGTACTGGTAGTATAGCCATGTTCCAAAGTCAAGGAAGCATACTCAACGGCAAGTCTTTTCAAGGACACCACATCATCAAAAAAGTCAGGGCCATCCAATTTATCAAACCATATTATGTTGCAATTACATAAAGGAGTATAGTTTTAATGAAACAACACCTTATTGTGTTCAAATAGTCATTTCAATTCAGTAATCCATTTTTCTAAATGAATCTTGTAAGGTAAGTGTATATGCTGGGGACAAGAGAGTTTGTCACAGTTACTAAACCACAAAACCAGGAATTAAGCAAACCCCTCTGGCTCCGCCCCTGGCTCTAACATCATATGTGATGAAGACAATGGAGCGACTGGTCTTAGGTATGCTCAGACCCCAGGTACGCCATGCTGGTTACAGTTTGTATACCAGGAGAAAGTGGGCGTGGACGATGCCATCACTTATCTTCTACACAGGACACATTCTCACCTAGCCTGGCCATTTGCCATCCCCTTGGTACGCTTCGCTTCCACAAGGGTCTGGGATCTCGGCTATTGACGAACGTTTGCAAGCTACTTCAACATTTTGTTATATATGGCTAGTTATTTTCCTGGATTACAGATTACCTGACCGAGCGACCACAGTTTGTCAGACTGAAGAACTGTCTCTCTGACACTGTGATCAGCAGCACCGGAGCGCCACAGGGAACTGTGCTCTCTCCAGTCCTGTTCACCTTGTACACATCTGACTTCTGCTACAACACCGAGTCATGCCACATGCAGAAGTTTTCTGACAATACTGCAATTGTGGGGCGTATCAGGGACGAGCAGGAGGAGGAGTACAGGAGCCTGGTGGAGGACTTTGTGCAATGGTGCAAACTCAATCACCTTCAACTCAACACTTCAAAGACCAAGGAGATGGTGGTGGATTTCCGCAGGTCTAAGCCAGCTCTGCTACCAGTCTCCATTGATGGGGTCAATGTGGAGGTGGTAAGCACCTACAAGTATCTGGGTCTCCACCTGGACAATAAATTGGACTGGAAGCACAAAGAAGAAGGATGCTGGGCGACTTGACAGGCTGGTAAGGAAAGCTGGCTATGTAGTGGGAGCTGAACTGGAGTGCATCACTTCAATATCTGACAAAAGGACCCTGAACAAACTGATCAACATCTTGGACAATGAGTGTCATCCACTCCACAGCACTATTGTAAAGCAGAAGAGCCTGATTAGCTGGAGACTTCGCTCACTGCCTTGCACAACAGACAGACTGAGGAAGTCATTTGTCCCCAGGGCCATTGAACTGTTCAATGCTTCACTTAAGGGAAGAGGAGAGAGACTTCTCTGCATAGTCTGTCTGCCTCTCCACCCTCTCCATGTTTGGGTACTGTCTGTCCACTAGCCACTTTTTACCACTGTCTTTCTGCCTCACTGTTTGCATGCTATATTAGCACATATGCATAACCCCTCCCTCCATGCCACAGCCGGATTGTGGCCACACTTATACCTTTCCTAATATAGTTATATATATACAGATATAGTTTTTTCTATAGTTGTTTTATATGACCTTGCCTACTCTCTGATATGTCCATATTTATTTTATGCTGGTCTCTAGACTTTATTCTTGCACTGTTGGACTTACTCATTTAACCCATCACCATGACATTCACTCACACAGAGCACCTTACCTTATTATGCACAGAGAATCACAGGCTCAGTCCCTGCCTCAGTCATTGCAAGCACCTCTTGATTAATCACCCACTATGCGGATACTGTTTTTAGAATTGATTTAGATTAAGTGTTAATTAGTATAATTTGTATTTTAGTGTATTCTTTATCTTCGACTGTCATTATTGCTTAGTTGTGTTTTTTATATTATATACTTTTAATTACTTTTTTCTGCTGTTAGTGAATGTGTGTGAGATGTCTGTATGCTACTGAGACCTTGAATTTCCCCTTGGGGATCAATGAAGTATACAGTATTTTATTTTGATACATGGCATGGCTACTGTATTTTGACGTTTATTTTGTTTATTTTATTTGTTATTTTATTTCCCAATACACTTTGATGCATTTTTGCCCATCCCTGCTCATATGTATACATTTGAGGGGATTTTGAGATCTCTTTAATTTTTTGTTGCAAAAAGTTTGGATGACAGTTTAGAATTTCTCAAGTTGATGTCTGGTCTCTCCACAGGAATCTTTGCATTCAAATGCTCACGTGCAGAGGAGATCTTCAACCTACTGCAGGAACTCATGCAGTGCAACAGTATCAACGTGGTGGAGGAGCCGATGCTAATGACCAGGCCAGCACACACACCTGAGATAGACATGTCACGAACACCACAAACACCCAATAGTAAGTGGCGGCCTATTTCATTTCATTATGATTTACCTTGCTTTCACAATTCACACAAAACAGGCGTTTTGAAGTTATGAATAACAAGATGTTGACATATTTATTTGTGTTGATGTCTTGAAGGTATTTAAATCTTTCTTTGTGAATCTGACCCTGCCATTTTAGCTCCAGCATTCCCAGTTCAGGGCTTTCCCAATGGATATCCAGGCTACTCAATCAGCGGTGACTCATCTCAGCCCTCTCTCAATGACGACCACGGACACAGCCTCATGGGTTTAGATGATCAGGTAATCATGTGAGAGGAGATCCACTAACATGTGAAAACGTACAGGATGAAAGATTTGAAACATGTGATCAGAGAAAACATACATGGTGCTTTGTGACTTCAATATGGGCATATAGGACAATGACAATGTGTAATAGGGTGTCATGTCTTTTGAACTTATCCCTTGATTCATTAGATTAATCATAGGTTGGGTGTCTTTCAGTTCCCTTAAGTGAGTCCACCAGAAATAGTCAGTGACACTTACTGTATTCATGGTTTGTCTCACTGGTGTTACATTCTCAGTGAGTGGCGCTTTTTACATTCTCATTGAGTGGTGAATTTTGCACTGATGAGACAAAACATTCTGACCAGCCCAATGTGCTGTTGGTGGCACCAAAACGGCTGCCAAGGCACATACTTTACAAGACTCTGATGATGTTCTCAGGTATCCGGCTCTATGTCTACAGCACACGGCACTGTTGGAGTCTTAAACAGCTTAAACAGCTTAAACTCCTCTAGCATGACACAGTTGCAGGATAGCCTGTCTAAACTGAGAGAGACTTGCACAATAACGCCAGACTGCCGCCGCCTGCATCCAAAATAATTTTGCCATGACAGGATTGGAACCAATCGTAAGAACAACAAGTAAACCAGAAATAACATGTTGTGGACAATCCACATTTCCACAGAACTAATGTGTGTACAGTTTCCAATGGAACTTTCCACTGAATTGGCACTCTCTCTTTGGATTGTCTGCAGCCTTCTCTGTGAGCCCCAACGTCATTTAGCAAGGGCTACCCCTCCTAACAGATCCAAGCATAGGTTGTCAACAAGTGACAGTGAAGTACATCTTCTTAAACATAAACAAAAATGTATTGGCTTGTTGTAGGTAGATAGATGGCACACTATACTACAGCCACTGTCATATAAATGACATGTAAGGACATGTAACCATAACTCATTTTTTAAGACCTGGCTTCAACATTTTGTTATATATGGCTAGTTATTTTCCAGGAGGAGGAGGAGGAGGAGGAGGAGGAGGAGGAGGAGGAGGAGGAGGAGGAGGAGGAGGAGGAGGAGGAGGAGGAGGAGGAGGAGGAGGAGGAGGAGGAGGAGGAGGAGGAGGAGGAGGAGGAGGAGGAGGAGGAGGAGGAGGAGGAGGAGGAGGAGGAGGAGGAGGAGGAGGAGGAGGAGGAGGAGGAGGAGGAGGAGGAGGAGGAGGAGGAGGAGGAGGAGGAGGAGGAGGAGGAGGAGGAGGAGGAGGAGGAGGAGGAGGAGGAGGAGGAGGAGGAGGAGGAGGAGGAGGAGGAGGAGGAGGAGGAGGAGGAGGAGGAGGAGGAGGAGGAGGAGGAGGAGGAGGAGGAGGAGGAGGAGGAGGAGGAGGAGGAGGAGGAGGAGGAGGAGGAGGAGGAGGAGGAGGAGGAGGAGGAGGAGGAGGAGGAGGAGGAGGAGGAGGAGGAGGAGGAGGAGGAGGAGGAGGAGGAGGAGGAGGAGGAGGAGGAGGAGGAGGAGGAGGAGGAGGAGGAGGAGGAGGAGGAGGAGGAGGAGGAGGAGGAGGAGGAGGAGGAGGAGGAGGAGGAGGAGGAGGAGGAGGAGGAGGAGGAGGAGGAGGAGGAGGAGGAGGAGGAGGAGGAGGAGGAGGAGGAGGAGGAGGAGGAGGAGGAGGAGGAGGAGGAGGAGGAGGAGGAGGAGGAGGAGGAGGAGGAGGAGGAGGAGGAGGAGGAGGAGGAGGAGGAGGAGGAGGAGGAGGAGGAGGAGGAGGAGGAGGAGGAGGAGGAGGAGGAGGAGGAGGAGGAGGAGGAGGAGGAGGAGGAGGAGGAGGAGGAGGAGGAGGAGGAGGAGGAGGAGGAGGAGGAGGAGGAGGAGGAGGAGGAGGAGGAGGAGGAGGAGGAGGAGGTGGAGGAGGAGGAGGAGGAGGAGGAGGAGGAGGAGGAGGAGGAGGAGGAGGAGGAGGAGGAGGAGGAGGAGGAGGAGGAGGAGGAGGAGGAGGAGGAGGAGGAGGAGGAGGAGGAGAGGAGCAGGACGAGGACGAGGAGGAAGAGGAGGAGGAGGAGGAGTACGAGGAAGAGGAAGAGGAGGACGAGGAGGACTTTGATGAGTACGAGTTCTCCGAGGGGCCTGGCACACCCAACGGCTACCACCAACAGGAGGCTGGGGTCCACCGTGACGCCCTGCAGAACTACGTGAACACCGACCAGATGCAGATCCCTGCACCCCCGCGCCACGCCTGCCCCCCCCACCTGCCACCCCACCCACAGAGGCCCTGCCAGGCCGAGAGGGGCGGGCGGATCTTTGGCTTCCCCCACCTCCGACGAAGGTCTGGAGGAGGGGGCAGCGCCAGGGGCGGGAGAGGCAGCTGTGAACACGGTCACATGCCACCACCACCATCCCGCCAACTCAACTACATCCAGGTGGACTTGGATGGTGAGTCGCCATCAGTCTGTCAGGGGCATGGGGCTGGGGCAGCTGGCGTGGGCCCTGTGTCCCAGCGCTCCCTGGCTCACAAGAGAGGCATGGCAGCATCGGCCTCAGGCCCACCCCCACCGCGCCGCAGTGAGTTCTACGCCGTCATCGACCTGAAGAAGACGGTGGCCATGTCCAACCTGCAAAAAGCCCTGCCGCGTGATGATGGAACCTCGCGAAAGACTCGCCACAATAGCACTGACCTGCCTCTGTAGGACTGGGAGGAGAGGGAGAGTGTGAGTAAGGCGGCTATTAAAAGTTAACTCAAAGCGCTCCAACACTAATGTCTGTGCATTATCGCCATGGAGCAGTTTAGTTTTTTCCTCATGTTTAATACCTCTTCCACCACACCTTCATTATAAATAAAGGTTACACAAAGGGTCCTTGCTGAACACTACTGGATGAGATAATGTAGCATGACGGGGAAGGATTTGTTATTAGTTTTTTTTTTTTTTAAATAGTTTAAAAGTCCTGTCTTGGGGAATCAATATTCTACTGAATGGCTTGTTCAAAGCTGAGGATCTCCCAACTCCATGTATTTAAGATTTTGTTTAGCTCCTTGAGGACAGTGTTTACAATTTTTCACTCAAAAACAAGTACTGAATCAAAACGTATCCTCTACAGTACCATAATTAAACAGGATGTAGCAGAATCCTTATTTTGTGTACCCACGTCTGGCCTAAATTACAATCATATCAGAGAGCATGTACTGAGTTCATTTTAGTGAACAATTTTAGGTACACTGAATATGAATTCAGTGAAGAAGCACTAACACAAAGTGAAATCGTTAACATGCTTCTCTGGGTAGGTCTTTGGGTTAGTGTCATCTGCCTTCAATACAGAAATTAGAAATTGCACATTATCTTCCACAATTGTAATGAAACCTCCTCACACACCAGTATAAGGCTAAATTTACATTGGCATGCTGGATTAGTGGATGGCCACATTTATCAGTCGTATTTGTTTCATAATAAGGGAGCAACATAAGTAATAGGTTTCTTGGACTTACTGGTTATGTAATGCATATTTAGGGTGCATCAGGTTGAGTATAACGGTACATAAGTCCTATGACTTTGGTGATGTTCAAAAGAGTTTGGCCATGGAGTATTTTTACTTATCCTGTGAAGAGCAAGGACTGTTTTTGTCTAGAGTCCTAAAATGCAGGATGTGCCATACTGTGATCATGCCTTGCTAAAAGCTCAAACCTTCAGGCTTAAACCTTCAGAGATAATGCTGCTTGTAAACAAGGAAACAAAGATGGCTCATGTATATACTGTATGAGAAAGAGAACATATCCTCTGAGACGTATAGCATAGTAAGACTTGATAAGATACTGCCAGTGTTTGATATGTTTATAAAAAGTGATTGACATCCCCTTAGAAATGACCTCTTGAAATATCATCTATTACAGGGATGGGATAGGAGGGTATTTAAAAATCATTCCATTAAGTTTTTTTTACTTGACAGGACAGATTTATTTATTATTTATTTACTTATTTATTTATGTATTTATGTATGACGTTACCTTTTGAACAGCATTAAGCTCCATTGTGATTGTAATCCAGACAATCTGGAGACCAAAGTTTCACTTGTGTCAACATCATAGATAGATAGCCTACCAGCGGAGCTGAATGTTTGCTCAGAAAATATACAGCATGTATGGAGGAGATTTTTCTCTCACATATTGTTGATGTATAGTGCCAAATTTGAAGTTGCTAAAATAAACATAAAGGACGTAATTTATATTACATTAAGAGAGGATTTAACCTGAGGGCTACTAATAACTTCCACAACATAAATGCAGCTCAGTCAATTCTAACTGGGCACTTCCTTTAGCAGTCAACTTGGTCTAGTCAAAGGCATTGACCAACTTCTGGTCATGGGATCATGTTGCCCTGCTCTCCTTTCACAACGCGCTTGTGGCTATACTTAGCAAAAGGAAAAAGCTCAAATGTTTTTCTCACACAGTTTCCTGTTACACACCTTATAGAAGAGAGAAAATATGGAAGTCCAGAGCATTGGTATGATGTCCTTGTCATCATGGCCAAACCTTTCATCACATCACAGGATCGGCTTGCCTCATTGTCACACAATAGTAATGCATAGCTTGCACTTCGACTTATTTTAATTTTTTTTTTTTTTTTTTGACGGCTAAAGCCAGATTCACTAAAGGGCTTTAGTGTGTGCAGAATGTCATAAATGTGTCTAACCTACTTACACCTGAGTAGAGTTTCATGTGATTCTGGCCTCTGATTCGAATAACATTTTGCATATTAAGCCATGCTACATGACAATAAGGCCACGTAGATAATGCAGAAGATGCGCATTGCTAATCTGTTGACTTAGAAATATATAAGCTTGAAGAGAAGAAAAATATTTTGCCACTTTTCTGAGGGGGTATATTAATTTCTAAACATATATTTTTTATGGTATAGTATGTTTTAAAGAGTGTTTACATTTTGCAATAATGGCCAATGAGAGTTAATCAGACTGGAACCAGGTTGTCGTAGCAATGTAAAAATGGTTGTGCAGTGTTGAAATTCCTCTGGATCACACATGTCTGAATCATCACTGACCTCACTCAGGCTTTTTGTGTTGATAAATATGTTCTGTTGTGCTTCAGTTAAGCTTGGTTAAGAAAGAATAGACCACATGATCTGAATCCATTTCTGAAGCATACAATATTTACACTTTTACAGTAGGTGACTCAACTGTGCCATATTAGTGATTATTGCCAAATACTGTTTTGGGCACTTATGGCATTACTGAATGTTGAAATCTATGAATCCATAAGAACCAGAGTAGGCTACATTTTCTTAATGTGTGTGTTTACACTAGTATTGTAGGTTTCACATGAAAACTGAATGTTTTTGAAGGTTTACATCAGAGAGAAAAAAACATTTAAAGTTATCATCAACTGCTTTTACTCAACATTTTATAATTTGTCATTTGTGGTGTTTTGGCATTTTTTTCTTTTGATATGCATAGATTGTAGGTTTTTATGGAACCATTGTTTTTATGCTGAGGATACCTCAGAACATTATCAGAAGCTGCCAGTGCCTACCATTGTGTCTATGTCCTAGCAGCATCAACACCTGTTGCATACCTATAATTAGCATCCCATTAGAAGACTAGTTTGTACTTCAGACTCTTCAAAGCAATCAATAGGTCAGCTTCTTTATATAAAATAGCGTGACTTTCTCTTGTCCACAGAGAAGTTGATTTTAACCCAACAGAAATCAGTTTTATTGAAGAAAAAAAAGAATCCATCAGCAATTTGTTCAATCAAGAGCTGTATTATCTTGATTGTTACTTGCGGTTGAGTGAGTGCTGGTCAAAACAACTCTTTGGCAAACCTGGTTGATTGTAATGTACACTGATGGTTCTGTGTGCCAAATTTGGATGAGAGCAAAGCCCATAAAGGACAGACTTCACTGGGGACTAGTGGCTCACTCTCATTGCTGTATTTTCCCCCCAGAGTATGAATGTAATAAACAGTAAGACCACCGTGTGCAAGTGGACACTTGCACTCATATGTTTCTATCCTTGCCATGAAAATAACAAAAGATAAAAAGTGGAAGTGTTATCATTGATGTTTTGTCTCTAAACGTTTCAAAAAGCAGAGAAATTGCAGTTTGTTTTCTTTGTATACAGTATTTACATTTCTTCTATGTATGTATTTCTGTGTATGTACATACATATATATATATATATCTATATATATCGACATATATATGTGGGTATGCGGTGACAGTCTGCTTCTTGTATGTTTCATTTGGGAAAGGTGAAAGGGAAACTTCACATTTGCCACTGCGGTTAAACACGGGCACAGGGGGAGACAGAGTAGAGTGAGTGAGTGACAGAATGAGGAAGGATGACAGTCGAAGAATTTATTAATTATTATTCTATTGGTTGAAGCATTGCCATGTCACTTTGCAGAAAGCTCCTTTAGTAATATTGTCATTTTATCAACCTCCCCCTTTACTCCCCTTCCCCAAACAAATCAGGCATGCCCTCTGGTGAATGCTATTTTCAGTTCTTTACACCTTTTGAATCGTAAAGGCTTGTACAATTAAAATGAATGTGATTCAATGTATTATGTCAACATTAAAATAATCAAACTGTAAAGAGATATTTTGATTACTATTTCAATCCAAAGTGGATTTTTACACACTGTTTTTCCTTTGGAGGAAAAAAAATCGCAAATGCTGCCTGGTTAAGACATACTTTCAACTCACCTAACGGATGAACAATTTTACCAACAATGTTGTTGCATACTCAAAAGAAAATAGGTTATTAATTTAGATTTTGCCTAAAGTTAAATGCTATTTTTTTTCAGATTTGCTGTAACAGTTAGCTGCTGGATAGCAATTTAAGCATGAATTCAACTGTGTAGGAGTCTGGCTTTTGTGGACAGCAGAATGAGAATGGTCTTAAAAATGCTGTTTTTGCAGGAAGCTGTAAATATCCCTCACAAGGTAGTCTTGTCAAGTTTTTGTCTTTCCATCTTCGTATCCTTTTTATTTTGTTTAACTGATTTTTGATAATGTGTCATTGTGATCAACAAACATATTAAAATGAAAATAAACTTTCCTTGTTTGATGTATCAACTCTGTCAGGCAGCTCAATGTTGTAGGCTCTTGACCAGTGACCGACCAATATTAGGCTATTTTTTATATTGCTGAAAATGAACTCTAAAAGGAAGTGGCATGCAACTTAGTTGTCCTTTTGCCTTGTCTTGTCCTTGACTCAAGTTACAGAAACAAGTCTGCAAATGAGTTGCCTGGAGGTTCCTGCCCTGCCACACTGCAAAAAACTGCTTATCTAATAAAATCTAACCAAGATTATTAGTCTTATATCAAGATAAAAATAACTAGTTTGTTTTGTTTTCAGTATAAAGAGACCAGTGGCGATTCTAGACATTTTTAACAAGGGTGGCACTAGTAAGGCACTGATTAATTCAAGGGTGGCATGAGGCAAAACATCCAGATTAGAAACAGGCTCAAGATGTGAAATTAGCACAAATACATTAGGGAAACCAGATGCAAACACCAAACTCATAAATTGAAGGACAAAAAAACACAAATACCTTACTCTCACATAAAATGTCTTTGTATTTGAATAAAATGTAATACAAACATATTAAAGTTAATTATCTAAGTTGTCTGTCACTGGGCTATGCTGTTCTAAAACAAATTCCATCATGGGGACATTAAAATATAATCATTTTATTATATTACTGTAAATGAAGATATACAAAATATACTCATCCAAGACATTTCCCCCACTCTATGGCCATCTATTTTTGTAGGTGTTACAATAATTTGACCTGCTTTTTTGTCTATTTGTTTATTTTCTCAAGAAACTTGAGGTTGGTATGAAGGAGTGTATTGTGTATATGAGCAATTTCATCTTCCTGAATCTCAATATTATGATCACAACAAGTCTGGGCAAATTAAAAACGTTAGCCAGCTGGGTGAGCTCATTGATGATGTTTGCTTGCAGCAACAGCCATTCTCGCTGTTCGTCCGAACAACGGTTAATGATAGTCAGATGTGACTTAAAGTTAACTTATATCAATATTGCTAAAGTTAGCCTATTAAACTCACAAAACCGCATATGATTCACGAGGGAGTTAACGTTACATAAGTTAGCTGGTAGCAGCTAAACCTCCACGTTAACGTTAACGAGCAACACATCATCTTCAGCCTAACATTGTGACAGTAACATAGGCCTAGCACTACTAGCGAATGTTTTATATAAATTATATGAATATAATAAACTGTAACTTACTGAGAACTAAGGTAGGCCTAATATAAATGAGACTGCCATAACGTTAACGTAACATAAAACATTAGCTAACGTTAATGCCACCGTCACAGCAACAGCAACTATGGTAGCTAGCCTAACGTTACTTACTTAGTTGATCCAACAAGCATGGATGAGTTTGTAAGTTAGACAGTACAACGTACATAGACTGTACACATGCCCGAATTTAATGTAGTTCAATTTCACAATGAAACATTAACGTTACATAAATAAATGATTGCTTACCATTAAGGTGGAGCTGCGAACTTGACAGAGTGCTGAACACCGTTGGTCTGACTCTGACTGAACTGTTGCTCAAAAAATGATCTCCCGCCCGGACAGTTCAAACGCCGCCGCTACGGTGTATGCTTCAATCACCACGCAACATTTCCCAGTAAACCATAAATCCATGACTTTTCAATATCTTTTCAAAATGATGATTTGGATGGAAAATCAACATAATATCAATGTTACCTTGCTATCTGGGAGCTTAACTTTGTATTTATGTGCAAAAAGAAAACAGAAAACCCCAACTGATTTTCCGCCATGTTTTTTCAAAATTTTCAAAAAGCTGACAAGTGAGGGAGGAGTCAGATTTATTACTGTGTTATGATTCGCAGCAAATTTTTATTACTGTAGTTTGACCATAATTCATAGCGAAACCACAGCAACATACTGTATTCACAAATACAGTACACATTTTTCTCAAAAACAGCAGTGATGCTGTGAAAATCACAGAATCTTGTTACAGTGAATAAAGGCAAGCGTGTTTGCCACTTACATTTCTGACGTCTGACACTTCACACTGCTGCAAGTGCATCAAGAAAGGTCCCGCCTTACACCATGTTAATGGCCAATCGTAGACTAGGATTTGGGGTGGCACCTGGGGTGGGCAATCGAATCTCAAGGGTGGCCTGTGCCACCCGGAGCCACCCCTCTGGCTCCACCCCTGAAAGAGACTTACCTAGCGCTTTCGTGAAATCATTTGACTTAATTTAAGAAAAGTTTGACTTATTTTAAAACATCTCATCCTGAAAACAAGCACATTTTTCTGCCAGTGCGTTAAGCAAATTTGTCCTAAAAACAAGCAAATTTGTCTGCCAGTGCGTCTTGATAAGACTCCTTAAAATAAGTCAAAGTCTTCTTAAATTAAGTCAAAATTATCTTTCAAGAGAGCACTAGGTAAGTCTTTTCATACTAAAAACAATACCAAATAGATTTTTTGATCTTATTACAAGATTAATAACACTTGGTTAGATTTCATTTTTTGCAGTGCACTAATGTTGTAGGCTAACCCCCATCCAGTGTTGAGAATACAAAACATGACTCCTTGACTCTCTGAACCCCTTTCAGGTGCTGCTGGCAGTGGCACGGCAGGTGTTTTCAGTAGCAGGTTTACTGCTAGTTTACTTCGAATGGGGGAAGGTCGTGTATGGCTTATCTGTCATTCAACTCATGTAAACGCAGCCCAAGTGTCTAGATCCATTTCCAGGTAGGTCAATGTTTGGACATCGTAATATGTAAAAAATAGGCTATAGTTTTATAAAAGTGTGAATAGGCTAACGCCTTGATTGACCTCGGACTTTAATGTTTATTTTTAAGTATATGAACAACAAAGAAACTAATAAAAAACTAACTGCTAGGCCTAATTGTTTTAGTTACATTGGCCGAGTATCCTAGGCTATTACCGCGTTATTACACAAATTGCTTTAGGTATACGGCGGGTTATTTTACCATGTGAGTAGGCTATAATAGCCAAGTTAACAAACTGGGCTTTTCCGTTAACTTTTATTTGCGAGCAAAGAGGTAGGCCTATCCTAAATGACCATTATGGTTTGTAAACAAACTTATTCTTAAGACTACACACAGCAAGACTCATTAATGAGCAGCGACATACCATTGACCACTCAGCTGACTTGGTTTAGTTTATCCGCAATGCCAATGTGAATGACTCAATGTGCTGTTTTCGAGTGGAAAAGTACTGCGCTGGAGACAGGGTAATTCCACTAGGTTGGGTGACCCTCTTAACCGAAGCGTTTTAAAATACATTCACCAGTAATGACGCTTAACAGTGTCTCGCCTGCCACTGCGTGTTTTTTTTTAATGAGGATACAATGACCGTTGATGCAACTTTTCAGATGACAAATGAATATTTTTTATGGGGAGGTAAGCACCTGTTGTGCATCATGACATCATTTTGTCTTGCAGTGCGTCAACTTGCTGCAGAGGCTGATATAATGCAAACTGCCGTAGGCTCCTAATCCGAAATGCTAAAGTTCAAGAGGAAACGAATGAAGCTTACCATCGGTGCCAAGTAAGGGTCAGCTGAATAGTTTTAGGCTCTCAGTCATATTGAGAACAATAGAAGCGAAATTAGGGTTTCTATGAAGATACTCGTGAGAATACCTCTAGACAAAGGTATCTCTGTACACAAACTAGAACATTCACTAGCTCCAACGCTCTCTAACCTAATTGTGCTATTCTTTTCAAACGAAGAAACGCCTATGGAAGGTGGAGCCTATTTATTTAGAAACTTGGCCTCTCAAGCTGTTTGCCCATGTCTTAATTAAAATATGTAATGCAGTGGTGTGAAGCAGCAAGATTCTTTTCAGCCTGTGAAAGTTATTGCACCCTCTTTGGACTGGATCAGATTTGCACTCTCAACCAGAGAGGCTTGTGACAATGGCAAGGGACCTCACAAAGGAAACAGGATGTGATCAGACTGCACAAGACAGCAGTGCTGTGAAAAAAAGCCAGTTGCTTCTGGATCGGGGCCAGTGGGCCAACAAAGTGGAGTTCTTGTTGGCCGTGGCAGGAACACTTGTGGGGCTTGGAAATCTTTGGCGATTCCCCTATCTGTGTTACAAAAATGGTGGAGGTAAGGCTCTTTTGCAGCAGGGCTTTGCATCATGCATGCTTTTACTTGCATAGAGATACAGGATTTTTGAACAGTAAACATCAGTTGTGAAATAACTTGTAAACACTGCACTCCTTTGTAAAACAATGCTCAGATTTGTGGGATTGACTGTGGCATTCTCTTTGTTTTAATAGTCCGATAACCCACTGTTATCAATTATTTTGTTCTAAGTACAATCTAAGTACAATGTTATCATTTCACAGTGAAATCAAGAACCAACACAAGCTTTAAGAGTTTCTTTTCAAACAATGTGCTCTCTGGGGTGTGGGGGAGGGAAGCTTTACAACATCATCAGGGTTAGCTGTCCTATCAGTACAGCCTGACATGTTTGTTGAGATTAATGGTGGAAATAAAAGCTATATTTGAGATAGCTCAAAATCTAAACAGGGCAGATTAGCTAAGGATTTATTGTGTAGTTTTGAGGTACCTTTGTTCCACCTTAGTTGAACTAATAAGGCACAGCCACAGTGTCTGACGTAGGCCTGATTTCCACATATTTTAAATATCTGATAACCTTATTGTTGACATATCAGAGGTTGTTGTTATTCCTGCATCTATATTCTCCCCCCCCCATTTGTTTCCACTCCTAATGTGCATTATATTATAGGTAACACATTCATGAAACAGATAATTTAGCCAGTGAGCAATTGCTTTGGAAGAAAGACTTGAAAGACTCAAGTGAAGACGCTTGACACTTGCATGTGTTTTTGTTTTCTCCCTGAGGTGCTTTCCTGGTGCCATATGTGCTGTTCCTACTCTCCTGTGGGATACCAATGTTCCTCATGGAAACTGCCATGGGACAGTATACCTCACAAGGATGCATCACTTGCTGGAGACACTTTTGCCCTCTATTTGAAGGTTCATTGTTAGAATTACCAGCAGCACAGAAACGTGCTGTGGTTGCTTATGTGGTTGCTATTTCCAAATTCTTAAAATAAAATGTTAAACTAAGACGCCCCCATACACACTGCAGACTTCTCAACCAACTCCATTTGTTGGATTGTGTGTGTGTGTGTGTGTGTGTGTGTGTGTGTGTGTGTAAGTGTGTGTGTGTGTGTATATATATATATATATATATATATATATATATATATATATATATATATATATATATATATATATATATATATATATTAGGGCTGTCAAAATAACTGATTAATTTAGATTAATTAATTTGAGAATAAATAACTGATTAAAAAAATTAGTGCAGATTAATCGATTCCGTATGACCTTTGACCCTGAGCCATTCTAGTCAGTAAAAATTAAACTGTAAAATGAAGGAGAGAGAAGAAAACGTGCTGCCTGGATCATTGATTGGAACATTTATGTTTAAAAAATGGCCTGATGGTGTTGATAAAAATAAAGTGTTGAAAATAAAGTCCTCTGCAATGTGTGCAGCAAGGAATTTGCATATCACCGGAGTTCATCAACTCTATAGTCGGACATCAATGCAAAGAAATAAGTGTTGACATTGAGGGGAGTGTTTTTATTTATTTATTTTCATTGTGTCCCCTAGGTTATATCTGTGGCCTGAAATGCCTTGTATGTGAAAAAAAAAACTTCTTCCCGAAGCATTGTTGAATTCATTTCCTCAGCATATTAGGTCATATCATAGATTATTATGGCCATTATTTGAACAGTGAAAATAATAATAAAAGAGTTTTTTTAACTTTAATGTCACTAATGCTAATTATTCAATGATTCATTTGAATTTAAATATTTAAAATACTTTCGCAGCAAAAATTATATATGTGATTAATTTAGATTAATTAATCACAGAGTATGTAATTAATTAGATACATTTTTTTAATCGATTGACAGCCCTAATATATATATATATATATATATATATATATATATATATATATATATATATATATATATATAATATAATATTGTATCACAGTTTAATCAGCCAAACTACATAGAAGGATGAGAAGAAAAAGTGAAAAAGATCTCCTGATAAAATAATGTCAATATCCACCGGAAATTGCTCAAAAGTAGTTCTATGTATCATCACTTTTAAAGTCTTTAATTAGTAGTTACTTTTTTGTTTGTAGTCTTTAATTAGTTTATTACGTTTTTATGACTGTTTTGGTAAATGTAATAAGGTTGGTTAACTTACATGTAAACCTTTGGATGTAAGAGTAAGATGTGATTGTAGCATTAAGGGGACAAATCTCAATGTTATTCTGCTGAAACAACACGCTAACAGCACAGCATTATATTGTTGACCTTTTGGATTATATTGTATTTTAATGTCTAATTGTTGTCCAATCTTGATCTACTTAGGGATTGGTTATGCTACACAAGTGGTGATTGCATATGCTGCAGTGTCCTACATCATCATTCAGGCCTGGGCATTCTTCTACCTGTTCTACTCCTTCAGTGCAGAGGTGCCTTGGGCCAGCTGCAGAAATGCCTGGAACACAGGTAGGCTTTGGAGAAACTTTTCATCTTGTCTTCAAAGAGTTGTAAGCTCGAGTTTCTTGACTAAAAGTTTACAGTTTTTCTCAGTCGCTTTGGTGCTTTTCTCACATCACTATTAACATTTGCACAGAAGTTAGTGCATTTCTCAAAACAATTAGTGCAAACTGCAAAACCTAGTGGATAACCTGCAAAAGCATGTCACTTGCTCAAAATTGATAGTCCATTCCTCAAAAGCAAGTATTTATGTCAATGAAACTGTCAGTGTCATCAAAATGAGAAGTCTTGACACCATCGTTTATGAACAAGATAATCAAATGGCTTTGTCATGTTTTCATTATGGCAGTTTATTCTCTCAGTGTTTTCCAATGCAAAAAAAGGTCAGAACTCGGTGACACTACCTCAACATGCTCAAGACAGCACTATACAGTATTTGTACAGCCATTTGAAAACTACAGTAAAGTTAGAAATTGCTGTAGTTAGGAGAGTAAGTGAGTACACGACACTGAATATGTACGTTTCACAGTTTTACTGTATATGCTCTTTGCAATTCTACAGCATTGTGACAGAATTTGATAACTAGTTCACCAATTTGTATGTAATGACTCAAGCAATGAAATGAAGACTATTAGTTTTATTGGGAACGACTATTCAGCATCCATAAGTATAGTTCATTTTGACTGACACGACAAAGCAACTGATACATGTCCAAAAGTATTTGCAATTTGTTCAGAGGAAGGAGAAATTGCTACTATGATGTGCACAAATGACTAAATGTTGTGGAGGTTGAACTAATAGCTATGAGAATTTTCATTCTGATCTGAGAAAAGCACCAAAGCGACTGAGAAAAACTGTAATCTTATTTGTGCACTAAGACCATTGAAGGTGTATTGCACCATTTGGGGGAAGTTACACAAATCTTTTCCACTAGATGGCAGCAGAGGAGTTGTTGGATGCATATAAACCGTCATTCTCTGAAGGCTTTCAAAAGACTTGATGCAAAACTCGTTTTATAGCGTGACAAAACCTCACAGGGGAGACATTTCACTCTTTGCACAGAATGGTGTAATACAAGCACTGCTTTAGTGTTGAACACTGTGTGGCAGTGTTGTTTTCAGGTGTAGGGATGGAAATTCCATAAGCAATTTACTTTTGCCAGACTAATAGACTGACCTCTACAAATTCTACATATTGAGTTTGTTTACAAAGATGTTTATTGTGGACAATATAATTTGAAAAAACAGGGTTAAGTCATGTGAATGCACGGGTTACTAAGGTGACCAGAGTCTATCTTCCCTGATTGACATTTGCTTGCTGACCTCATCCACGCCCCCTGTTTACTGTGGATGGACAGTAATTTGTGGTGGCATAATTTCCTGGTGGCATAATTTTAAGCATGTACCTTTCAAGAAAGAACTAATAGAGCAGCGAGGAGAAAACCAAAGACCCCTATTCCATTTTTGTGTAGTATGGCATGGCACAATTTCCAAATGTAATGTAATCCTTTCTCATTGTTTTTTTCTGGATGGTACTGGAACAAGATAGAAATCAAGGAAGTGATGACTTTGCTTTTCATTGTAGTATATTCCCCTCATTTCACATGGTGGAAAACAATACCTTGTGCATTGCATTACCACATTCCATGATTACTGCATTAATGAGGCAAGTTTTTGTCATGTTTACAATCATGATGGTATGAAATCTTCTTCACACATCAGGTGCTATTGATTTTGGTTTTGATATTATCAATTTGAAGTGAATTTAGGCAACTGGATTATATTTGGAAAAAGAGATTGGTGACTTAGTTAGTTAGCCTACATCAATTGTAGCAGTATGTCGGTGTGCTCATGATAAATTGTCATAATAGTAAATGTATCCAACTAGGAAACTTATTTTGTTTTATGGAAGCCTATATATATATATATATATATATATATATATATATATATATATATATATATATAAGAAGGTTTTAATTTTCAGAGAACGCTCCCGTAGAGAGTTAAATCCCTAGAGGACTTGCTAATATCAGGCGAGAAAGTATAAACCGTGCTAGTGTTTTTTGCAGTGTTTTGAGATTTTTAACTGATGTTACAGAATCGTTTGGGAATGTTATTTTTGGAGGTCTCCAGGGCAGCATGGGCACATAGGATGTTTTTTGAACCAAGAACATATTATATTAACTTAAATCATTAAATATGACTAAAGCCACAGGAAATGAGATTTTTTTCTTAGGAAAGCCTGGATTTGAACTCCCTTGGAGAGCCTTGTACAAATATGAACATAGATTGTGCCAATATTTAGCATGTGCCAGTTTATAACACACACTGTCTCTCTCTCTCTCACACACACACACACACACACACACACACACACACACACACACACACACACACACACACACACACACACACACACACACACACACACACACACACGAATGCATGCACGCATGCACGCATGCACACACACACACATACACATACAGACACAAACACACCACACACTCCAACTTCATATCATTGACCACTGTTTCATCCTTATAGATTCTTGTGTGGAGTTTGACAAGAGGAATGTCTCATCAAACTGGACTGTGCCAGAAAATGCCACCTCACCTGCAACAGAGTTCTGGGAGTAGGTTTACGTTCACGCAGATGTGTGTAGAGAACAGAATAATTGCTAGATATCAGGTCATTGACCTTCATATGTCTCCATGTCCTGTCCTGAGTTATCCAGCTTAACATAGAGGTCCATAGAGGGTCAGTCTAGGACGTCTTTACAATGTTTGCTTTTTCATCCTATTCTGTCACCTTTTTGACTGCACTATACAGCTCTGGAAAACATTAAGATACCTCTGCACACTTTTGTGATGTCATCCTATGGTTGCTGAGTGTACGCTCCTAATTTTGAATGTGACTGATAACTCACTCAAATGTCCCTCAGCAACCATAGGATGACATCAGAAAAATGTGCAGTGGTGTCTCTTAATTTTTTCCAAAGCTGTATAATCAGTATGGGAAACAGATAGCTGCTTAGGGAACGTAATTAGTAGATAACCAAAGCTCTGTGGGGACAGACATGGAAAAATGAAATATGAAGCTGATAAAAATATGATGGCTAACTTGACTCCTATATTAGCAGAGGTAGAAGGTGTGTTATATGACCAAAGATTTGCTTGTCGGTTGTGGTCCAGACAGGGAGGGACACTTGCAGGCCAGTGGGGGATGCTGTAGAGTCCAACACCACACATAGGGCCAACATGGACCAAGGTGACCTGAGGTCACGGCCCGCTCTCTATCTATTTCTGACTAATTTCCTGTCACATGATCTTCACTGTGCTATAGAAAAAGCTCTTTCAAAAGCTCAAACATTAACTACAAAGACTTACATATTAATAAGTGGGAAGTAGAGTCGTGGAAATGAAGTGACTTCTTTTAGTGTAAATTGCCCACCATGTTATCGAGCAATTTCATTTTATTTTTTTATTTCAGTATAGGCTGTTTAAATAGAGTCACTATCTCCACCTCTCATTTTTGGTCAGATATGCCTGACCAATGACCAATAGTACTTAATAAACAATGCAAAAGGAGGACAATTCATTTTTACATCCAGTTGTTTGCGCCACTAAGTAATTCTTAGAAATATATTTACAGGTAGTATTGCTTACCTAGTGAGCTCAATCAGCTATTTGCCTCCATACAAATTGCATAACTCAGGAGTTCTTAACCTTTTCTGCTTTAAGGCTATTCATTATTTGTAACAGGCTGGAGGCTATTAAAAAAGGTCCCCAATTTGGGCTTGTTTTTTTTTTCTGTAGCTGAAGTCCGTTTTTTTACCGGTAGTCAACCGGCTTACCAGCCAGAATTGGGTATCTTCTTTACAGATGCCGCTTTTGTTTTGAAGGCTTCATCACCTCATTTGACAATGTTAAGCCATACTCAACACATTAGGCTTTGGGCTCAACATCGTCACTTCCATTGACAAAACCATATTTTTTGTAATCCGGATTGTATTTTCACAGAACCTTAGTAGTTTTTGGTAAAGTATTAGAACCATCAGTAACATTGATTTTTTTTTTCATTTCAGGGACATTTTTCACTAACTATCCTAAGTACACCACAGCATAGAACATTATCTTATCAAACGGAGCGCCTCAATATAACCTACTTCAGTTACTTATAAGTTTAACATGGTTACTCTAAGACATCTAATTTCCATTGTAGATTAGATTAATATTGTACTCTATCTAAAAAAATAAATAAAACAACTTGAAAACATATCCCAGCCCATTAGGTGGCGCTGCGCGGCCCACTAATGGGTTCCGGCAAGTGTGAGAAACACTGCCATAACTCATTGAGAAACACACATCATTGAAGTTGAAAAAAATCAACAGTGAGGAATTCATTCATACACAAGACCTCAGCACATGCAAAGGTTTAAACATAGACAGATACTGTTAAAGCACCAGTTATGATCCCTAATTCACTACATTTCTATGTTCATGGACAGAAGCACTCTCATGTGCACAACAAACTGAGGTCAAAGAACAATGGATATATGAAGTATTATCCATGGGGCTGTGTATTAAGGTTGAGCCATAAATGCCTGACACCTTAACCATAGATGTGTGCCATTTTATGTCAAAAGTCAAATGTTGGAACGCACCTCACCTACTCATTCATGCATGTTTTCTTTATTTTGACTATTGTCCACATTATATAATATTACTGACGGTTAAAAATGATAAAATAACATATGGAATTATGCAGTAAACACAAAAGGGTGAAAAACGTATATCATTTTATATTCTATATTCTTCAGTGTAGCCACTTTTTGCTTTGATGACCGCTTTGTACATTCTTGCCATTCTCTAACCCATCTTCAGGTACCTGGAATGGTTATCCAAAAGTCTCGAAGGTGTTTCCATACATGCTGAGTACTTGTTGGCTGCTTTCCTGTCACTCATGTAAATTGAAAAACATTCCAGGAGACTACTTCAAAATGAGGACAAAAGCCCCAGGAGGCTGTAAGTTCCAGTGATTATAGGTTACTACGGATTGGTGTCGTGTCTAATAACGCCCCTTATCTATTCTAAAATTACCGGAACTAATGACCCCCCAGGGCTTATTGCTCAGTGCATGATACCTGGCAAGATTTCATAAAGGCACAGCAACATGAAGGCACAGCAACAATACATTTAATGATTTATTCATAGATAATCATTCTTTCGCCATAAAATATATTTCTTCTATCTGATTGGTTGCCAAGCAACGGCGAGATGCAGCAACTTTTAGTTTTTATAATGGCATTGCACGCGAGTCAGACAATCATAATCAACAACTGGAACTCCGTTTTAGAAACCAACAACAACAGCATGTTTCATATTTTAAATTCTTATGTGTAATGTCATAGTCATTTTATCCCCTTAGTATTATTCTAGACAATAGTCAAAATAAAAAAAAAAGCTATGAATGGGTTCACATGTTCAAACGTTTCACTGGTATTGTATATTTTTAAAGGCTCATGGATATCAGATAGCCAGCATTACATATTTCCCACTCAAATCTTTTTGGTCTTTTATTAGAAGCTCTAACTCAGGGATTAGGCTTTCATGATATCAGTCTGATTTCAGAACACTAAGTGATTGGCTAAACATAGAAAGGAGAAGGAAGGAGAGGGAAGAGAAGGGAAAATATCTATTTTCTGTCTGATTATGTCTTGCACACTGTGGCTTTAGTGCCATAAGAACATGTTGGCACAAAATGTAGTAATTATAATGTAGTAATTAATATCTGTAAGATATATTGTATTAACTGAAATACAAACCACAGCTGTCAGGAGACAAGATATAATATATCATATGGGGCTGTACCATTCTTTTGGCCTGAACTTGCAATATTGGAGATAGGTTATATGTGTCAACACAATTGTTGAAGCGTTGAAAGTGATGTCTCATTTTTCCTTTACTGAGCACTTGCTTTAAATGTATTTTGGACATTTGATATTTCATCCCTTTTGATGTTTCAATGCCTTTATTTTAGGACGGAGGAGGTGGGGCAATCTAGTCTAGTTCAATCTAGTAATGCAACTTAAGGCGCTGTCTCACAGTGATACAATTACGAAGAGTCATAGAGTCTCAATAGTGTCAGTAAAGGTGAATCATGGGGCCAAACATGTAGACAAACTGGAGAATAGTGATTTTGCTGTTAAGAAATGGGTTCTGACTGGCAGTCAGACATAATCTGGCTCCGCCCAGCTGTATCTAAGTTAATTTTCTCACCGAGATATCAATTTGGAAACGCTCTTTTTAAAAAAATCAATGTTTCCCTTGACCACCAGAGGGGATAATCTAACAGTTTAAAAAATGGCAGTGTTAGAGCTAGGTGAAGCCATAACGCAGTAGTAACAATGCCAGCAAACATTAAAGAATTGCAGCAGAAAGAATGTTTAGAATTTATACAGCAAAGGTAAATACATTGTTTCCTTACTGCCGATGTGGTTTTCAAAGTTTTCAAAGATTTGTGGCGAAGTTAGGAAGTTACGCTAGTGTTTAGGCTGGACCAAGGATTTCCAGGTTAATGCAAAGTCTACATCAATTAGAATGCTACAATTGGAAAATAAACCATTAGAGTGTTTCTATAGAGGACCCAAGTCAGAGAGGACCCCAGGGCCAACTGTTTGGTCCTGCAGATTCATTCGCCAGTACATTTAGATGGATTGAACAGTTGAACATAGACAGCAACTGACCAAGAACCCAGTGCTCCCAGAGACTGTTGGAGAATGAGAAGTGTCATTTTCTTCAAAACTGTAGTCAAGGTTTAACTAAATTAATACAACGAAAGACCTAAATCGCCTTAACAAATTCCATTTGAGATTAAGAGTCTTCTGCCAATCTTGTTATGTGACCAAAGATAAACCTTCACCACATTCTTCTGTTCTTGGGATGCAGAGAGCCCGACAAAGCAGAATTACTTAGAAAATGATTCAATTATCAACTTACTTTCATTTGTGTTTATGAAATTACTTAGGCACCTGCAGAATTAGTTAGTTGCTTTCTATCTTTCTTTATCTGCCGTATCTTTCTTCATCTGTCTTGTCTGCTTCATCTAGAGGCCTTTATCTGCCTCTTTGACTGTGTTTGGTGCTTTTTAGGAGACGGGTCCTAAACATTTCCGAGGGGATTGACCATGTTGGTTCTGTTCGTTGGGAGTTGGCCCTATGCTTGATATTAGCCTGGGTCCTCTGCTACTTCTGTGTGTGGAAAGGAGTTAAATCTACTGGAAAGGTATATTTGATTTTTTTAACCTTCAGCTAGCATAAATGACATGATATTGTACATAGAGCCTTTGGGCCATGGATCCTATTTTAATTGAAGGATCAGTGAAATAAATATACCGCAACTCAAAGCCAGATGAAGCACAAGGACTCATTCATAGGTGATGACCTAGGTGTGCATCTAGATTCAGCAGAGTTAATGTGAGTTGATGCTAATTGAGGAGTATTGAGATTATGGTGATAAAAATGCCAGATGTTGTGTTGTACAACGAGCAGGTGTGAACACACCCATGATAATCCCCAGGTTGGAATGTGTCTTTTATTACAGTATTACAAGGCATTGCTTGTATCTTATGATGTATTAAATGTTATATGTCAATGTGCAACTTTTCATCCATTTTGCTTCCTATGCAGCCGAAATACATGATAAACAATGCTATATTACCAAGATCCAGCAATACTGTATTTCTGGGACATGTCATTGACATCAGCTCTTATGTTTTATGTACTACAGGTGGTGTACTTCACAGCCACATTCCCTTACTTGATGCTGATTGTTCTGCTGGCCCGAGGGCTCACTCTCCCAGGGGCCGCAGACGGCCTGCGGTTTTATCTGTATCCTGATCCGGCACGGCTCGTAGACCCACAGGTGCCAAAAAGCATGTTTTGCATCCAGCACAGAAGATTAGAAGAGATACGGGTGTACCTTTCTGTTCTAAATGTTACGCCAAGCTTCTCTAAGGCAGTGTGGCAGATTGAGATATTAGCCTGAAGTCACTTGAGGGTTTCATTTCGCCTGTAAACAAGTGGTGAGGTTTGAAATGAGAGATTCTTCAGTTTGCTACCCTATTATATTTGTATTGGCAGCTGTAAGTTTTCGTCTGCCATTCGTGCTGCCTGTTTTTCACTGTTTTCTTTTCACCTTTTTTTAATTTAGCATGTGCAGTGATTCCAAGAACGTGTTTACTGTTTATGGGTTACAGATGCATTGTTATTACATTAATACTGTTGAAAGACCCATAATGCCATTTTGTCAATGGGCAGGGTTCCATGAAAGTCTATTGGGCTGTCCTGCTTATTGAAAACAGTCACCATTGCATCAGTTAGGCTACTGTTACTTCAATAACCATAGCTTGTTATACTTCATTCTGTCCTTTTCCCACACACATATTCTTTAAGCCACAGAAACCAGGATGAATACACAACCCTAACCTTGAATTAGATGTTGTAAAAGGTAACTGTGGTGGTTAATCAATACATTTGGTATTTTTTTATCCTTCCTCCTCTTGAAACGAGCATTTTCCACATTAGCATTTTAAACTGATGGGACCAATGCTGATATGTTAGGTTAGGTATGTGTATTCTGTTAGGTATGTGTATTCTGTTAGGTATGTGTATTCTGTGCAGCTGCAGACAGAAGGGTCCGTGTTTTTTTTTTTGATACAGTACTCACACACTGTTATTTTCCAGGTTTGGATGGATGCAGGGGCACAAGTTCTCTTCTCTTTTGGAATCTGTCAAGGCAGCCTGACTGCACTTGGAAGTTACAACCAATACAATAATGACTGCTACAAGTAAGAATCCATTGCAATTTATTTATATGTTTTCTGTTCTGTTGTGATGAAATGGTCGGAATAATAGTACTATGAGGTACTTGTATTGAACTCCCAAGTCATACTTCCAAGTATTAATGTAATTAACATACATTGCATGAATTCTTGGCACATACAGTAGGGTATACTGTACAAAGTAACTGCAATGTACCGGTAATAGGTCAAATTATTTAAAACGGTATCACTTTAACTTACAGCAATTGCTCCCTGAATCTCATCTGAACTGACCAAATGTATCATCTGACCAAAGAATGTGCCCCCAATATTCATTAGGCTTCTTTTCATCTGACTAAATAATGTGCCCCCAGTATTCATCAAGCTCTTTTCTTGTTCCTCAGTAAGGTTAAGGGGACTTGGCATCTTGCTATAGCTGATTCTTGGCTGGAAGCTAGTAATTCGTGTGAGAGTGTGCTGGAAGAGTCACCTCTGGTCACTCCAGTTCTAGGAGGCTAGCCACACATAAGAACCTTGTAGAGCTTAGTCTTAGCATTTAGCTATATCCACAATGGGGGCGCATGGCTGTCCTTTGTTGGTGGTTGCATGATCAAGTGATTTGCCTATGTTAGAGTTCTCATTTAGAAGGTAGCTCACAGATCTCTGAGCAATTTGCCTGACAGGGTGTCACTATGCATCCTGATTTGCATTGAGCTCAATGAGCATCAAACCAGCTAATAGGCTAACTGAAATACACACCATGCCAATCTCTAGGTATGGTGAAGGGTATGTGATGATGTGGGGCTATTTTAATCCCAAAGGCCAAGGGAATTATCAGGATGCATAGTATCCTGGATCCATAAATTAACTGGCCTTTAAAAATAATGCCTGCCTCTATGGGAGAACAACATAGGTTTAACATAGGGATATGAATACTTATGCACCCTGTATTTTAATGAAAAAAATATATATTTATTTACGATACATTATTCATTCACAAAGAAAATTGGTGTCCTTAAAGGTTGGATCTTTCCTCATTTTTTTAATTAAGGCATTAAGATCCATTTCCAAAAGATGATTTTTTTTATTCCTCCTTTTAGTCAACTTTAGCAAGGGGCTGAATACTTTTTATAGGCACTGTATGTTTAACATAATTATTTAATACATTTAATAACTTCATGACAGAGAAGCAAAATGCCATTTTGTGGAATGATGCATGGTCCCCATGAAATTTGCAACAGTGTGACTTTCTAAAAATGGTCTCTAGTATAATTGACATCACAGTCTTTTCATGTGTGGAATTCTGAAACCGCCCTTAAATTTGGGACTTAACAGTTGGAATTGTCACTTGTTTCGATTCGGGACTGTGCAGTTGGAATTATTGTTTGTTTATTCAAAGTCCAAAGACAGTACAAAGTATTCAAAGTGTCACAACACATAATTTTTTATTACACTTGCTGTTTTTAGGGACACCTTTGTCTTATGTTTGGTGAATGGAGGTTCCAGTTTTGTCGCTGGGTTTGCCATTTTCTCTGTGTTGGGCTTTATGTCTTATGAGCAAGGAATTCCCATATCGGAGGTTGCTGCGACTGGTAAGATTTCTATTAATATTCTACTATTTGTTTGTCTATTTCTACTATATCACAAATATATACCACAAATATAGTGGCAAATCACAATGTGCCAGATCTGTTAATGTTTTGGGCCAGATCTGTTGATGTTTTGTACTAATTCAGACCCTGTGATTTGAAATGGTAGATTTACAAATAGACAACAAGATTCTCAAATATCAAACTACAGCATATTATGAATGCAATTCCACTATGCAGTGATGTTTCGAGCCCCTACGGCTTTTCCTCAGACTGGAAACTCTTGGTGTGTGGATCATCTCTTATCTAATTGGTCCTTGCCTAGAGTGTGTCCCTGTGTTTGATACTCGTGTGAACCCCAATTGTAATCCTGAAACCCCAATCCCAAAATGCTACCAATTTGTCAACTGTATTCTGACTGACAAGGACAGCGTCATTGCTGACTTGCTGTAAGATTGACAAAGATTGACCAAATTAGTAGTATTATTTTCAGGCATGAGATGCACTGAAGACAATGAGGTTTTCACTTTAGTGGGAGACAGGGCATAAAGGTCGGGGCAGCACTCCATAGTGGGTGGCATTCAGTCATTATTCTCTCATTTTGACTGAAATACCTAGCTTGGCCACGCCCACCTAGACCTCCTCTCAGGGAGATACTAGTCTAGAACACCATAATTCACTAACGTTTCCATCAGATCCCAAAAAGGTCAGGCGAGTCAGTGACGAGAGGGGATGGCACTATAGTAACACATAAATGTAAGAATCTGTACATTTATGTACAGTAAGGTAAGCAAAACACAATGCTCAGACCATAAGTTCTATCTCATGCCTAAGTAACACAGGCGGTTTGCCTAAACTGACAATTGAATACGCTCGCGTTTGTTGTACTCTAGCATTACGCTACGCTGCAATTGTTCCGCAGCCGAACCATAGAGAATATTAGGAAACCTGCCGCTTGCCGCTGGTCAGTGTGATCCCTGCCTAAAGGTACATATATTGTTTACTGACTGCAATGCTGTTTATTGTAAAGTGTAGGTGAAGTAGGAAGTAACGTTAGGAATAGTAATTGGTTAGGCTGAACCAATGATTTCAAAGTTAATCCTATGTCTATGCTCATCACCATTCTAGAGTTGGAAGCGTTTCCCAATTGTGAGTCCCCAGACTCTTCTAACAAAGTGACCTGAGCTTTTTTGGAAGCTCAAGTCGGCGGCGGTGTGTACGTACAGTTAGTGAAAACAAAAACACTGTGTGAAAACCATACCTGTCTGAAAACCGGTGGTGAATCTCTGTTCCTTGTCTATCAAAATGGATGAGCTGCTTATCTTCAACAAGGACTTTCACCAAAACTTGACTCAGTGATGCTATCCCTGGCAGTGGACTACCTCCGCTGAGTTCTCATCTACACCAAGTAAATTGTGTATCAAGGAAGGCCAGAGGAAGCAGAATTGGCACAATGTAAATACCGCTGTCTGAATTTCGAGCCATTTTATTCACTATGGGGGTTTTTCCTCCTTTATCCTGTTTACATCTCACCGCAGGCCAATGTGACGATCTGGAAACCCTTGCCCATCAGATAACCACCACAGACTTCATAATCACTGGGGATTTTAACAGGGCAAAATGAAAGCACCGACTGTAAAATATAAGCAGCATATTAGTTGCCCAACACAGCTCAGATGTGAAGAGGATGTGAGAAGGCTCTTCCAAAACCAGGAAATCAAAAAAGTACAGGGTACAGTGTTTCTTTTCCCTTTAAAGCCTTGAAGCCTGTGCTGACCAACTGGCTCCTATCTTTACACATACAGTATGTGATGCGATCTAGGAAAACCCTTCACATGATGCAATCAAAAATCCTTGATTTTTTGCTCTGTTTCAACCAAATTCATGAAATGAAATCATTTTTGTCCCCAAGAAACCCTCCATAACAGGACCGAATGACTACAGACCTATTTAAATTTGCCACTGCCTAAATGTAATGTTATCATCCAGAAATGTTGACTAGATGACCTAAGGATGCCAAAAATGCAAAACCCACAATAACTCATTTTTGGAAGGGGTCCAACCTCATTTTGCTAGTTTTCCCCCTGACTAATTGCTCTGATGTCTGTGCTCATGAAGTCCTTCGAACAGCTGGTGTTGATACACCTGCAGAGTAT
Organism: Alosa alosa; assembly: GCF_017589495.1. Classification (NCBI taxonomy): domain Eukaryota; kingdom Metazoa; phylum Chordata; class Actinopteri; order Clupeiformes; family Clupeidae; genus Alosa; species Alosa alosa. The sequence goes on from NC_063198.1 coordinate 22,214,762, forward strand.
TACAGGATACCTGCTAGATCCCCTCAGTGTACTTATGGGGCAAACAGGCCAGTGGATGATGGAGTAAACATGGAATTGCACTGCATTCTGCAACATCTTGACTGCAGAGGGACAAATCCTCTCCCCACAAATCCTCTCCTCCAAACTTTCCCTGCTCAATGTCTCTTCTACCTTTTGTCAGTGGAGCTTCCTGACAGGCGGGCAATAGTAGGTAAGACTTGAAAAAGTCATTTTGCATACGAACAACACTAGTGCTCCACAGGGATGTGTCCTCTTGCTTCTGCTTTTCTCCCTCTACACCCATGACTGCACCTCCAAGTACTCAGTTGTTAAACTGCTGAAATTGGCAAACAACACTATGTTGACAAGTCTGCATACTGAAGGGAGATCGAACAGCTGGTGCTCTAGTGCAGTCAGAACAATTTAGAGCTGACCACACTCACGATGGTGGAGATGATAGTGGACTACAGGAGCCACACCTGAGCGATGCAACCCCTCACAATATCCAACAGTCTGTGTCCCACTGAGTAGACCCTCAAGTTCCTGGGAACTAGCATCTCACAGGACCTGAAGTGGGAATCCAACATCATCCCCAAAAGGCTCAAAAAGAGAATATACTTTCTGAGGCAACTGAGAAAGTATGGTCTGCTACAGGAGCTGGCCCAGTATTACACTGCAGTCATTAAATCGGTCATGTGCACTTCCATCACAGTTCACAGATTGATTCAGAGCAGCCACAAGACAGGTCAGGGCAGCAGCTAACTATCATCTAACCATTAAAACCACAGAAAGAATCATTGGGCCACCCTTACCCAGTGCCAGGACTTGTACACCTCATGTACCAGTAAACAGACAAAGACACTCCTCATGCCCTAGACATCCTTTCCAACTGCATCTCTCTGGCAGATGCTACAGAACACACTCCTGGTGTGTGTCCTTGTAAATCGGGTCACCTCTGTGGCCAGCATTAATATTTATGGTTACGAATCTTAGCAGACACTTTTGTTCAAAGCAAAAATCTCTTACATGATCAACAACCTTGCACCATAACCAATGACTGTGCCTTTACTGTATGTACTTGGATAACAAATATTTTTTTAGTGTAATATTATATCATGTGACATTTAAGGTCCTGGACTGGCGTTCATCGCCTACCCACGTGCTGTGGCCATGATGCCTTTTCCACAGTTGTGGGCTATATGTTTCTTCATTATGGTCATTCTCCTTGGGGCGGATACCCAGGTGAGTCTTTGGTGGCTTCACTCTGACTATTATGGTATTTCTTACTTTCTGTTGTTGACTAATGTTTATGTATTTATTTTTGTCTCCACCTGGATCCAGTTTGTTAGTCTGGAGTGCCTAATGACATCTGTGACAGACATGTTCCCCACTGTGTTTCGGAGGGGATACAGGCGAGAGTTTCTGCTTCTGGGTCTGTGCTTGGTTTGTTTCTTACTGGGGCTCCTACTTGTCACTGAGGTATGTCTGTTATTGCAGAAAGCTTTAAGATCAAGGCGCATACAGTATCAATACGCCTTATTTAGGGTGCAGCCATTGTAAACCAAAACTATAATTGCACCTCCGAGGAATTGCAAGAGTGGGCTTGATCAGGTGCAGTTCGCCAAAAGGATTGCAACAGTACCTCAATTTTGAAAATAGGACACACGGATCAAAAGTTATCTGCATTAACGCAACATCCAATAAGCCAAAACGCATAAATTAAGCGGTTGCTATGATGGTTGCTACGGTAATCATGCTGGTTGCTATGGTGGTTGCGAGGGTCACATTATAGTGGTGGCTGCTAGGTTGTTGCTAGGGTAATTAAGATGGTTGCTAGGGTAATTAGGATGGTTGCTAGGGTGCACATAGTGGTTGCTATGCAAAATAATGCAGTAACTATGGTGGTAACTAGTAGCCTAGAAATCTAGACGCACCCTAGCGGCGTCAAATTAATTTGCTCAGCCTGTACGTCTAGTAGCAAACCATAGGAATTTCTATTGGCGAACATTGTGGATGTTATCCAATCACAGCGCTCTATTTTGTTAGAGAGTCTTAAGGCGGGCTTAACAGGATAACGACAGTCCTGCGATGGTGAACAACAAGGAAGGTGGCTATTGCGAACGAAGAGCGGTTGTTTGAATCGGCGTTGGCGTCAACTTTGGAGGAGTTGGACTTGTGCTTTTCTTTGAAAGTTGAGCAACACAATGCGCTGGCCTATTGCATGCCTAGGCAGTTTGAAAGACAATTCTCTGCCCGCCCCATGGATTAAGCGAGGTGAATGGCTCGATTCCAGACTATACATTTCAATGATATAGGATAGGCCGCCAGGCTAGGTAACTAGAGTAATCATGCTGTAATCATATGGTGGTTGCTAGGGTAATCATGTTGTAATCATGTTGGCTACTATGGTGGTTGCTAGGGTCACATTATAGTGGTGGTTGCTAGGTTGTTGCTAGGGTAATTAAGATGGTTGCTAAGGTGTTGGTAGGGTCATTAAGATGGTTGCTAGGGTGTTGCTAGCTAGGGTGTTTCTAGGGTACTTACGGTGGTTGCTATGCTAAATAACATGGTTGCTGTGGTGGTTGCTAGGGTAATCATGTTGGTTTCTATGGTGGTTGCTGGATTCACATTATAGTGGTGGTTGCTAGGTTGTTGTTAGGGCCATTAAGATTGTTGTTAGGGTACATATGGTGATTGCTATGCTAAATAACCTGGTTGCTATGCTGGTTGCTAGGGTAAACATGTTTGTTGCTATGGTGGTTGCTAGGTTGACATAGTGGTGGTTGAATGGTTGTTGCTCGTATAATTAAGATTGTGGTAGATTACCCGAGTGGTGAAGGAGAAATCAGGCTAAAACAGCAGGTTTAAGAGGGCCTACAGTGTTTTATTTACAATGTGAAAAAATAGTCAAAAATACAGTCCACCTCCTATCCGACACTCGGTCACACCTGACATGAAGTAAAAAGAAAATGACAAACAAAACATTTAACAGATATGAATATTTAAAGGTCTCTTATGGCTAGGCTACATGCCACTATATAAAGCAGACCTGATCGCAGGACTCACACTAGCCCCTTACCGCGTGTCACAAATCATCAAACCCTTGCATAGAGAAAAGCCGGAGTTTAAATGGCCAATTAACTAATTACTTCCTTTGTTGCTAGGATAATTTAGGTGGTTGCTAGGGTGTTGCTATGCTAAATAACACAGTTACTATGGTGGTTGCTAGGGTAATCATGTTGGTTACTATGGTGGTTGCTAGGGTCACATTATAGTGGTGGTTGCTAGGTTGTTGCTATGGTAATTAAGATGGTTGCTAGGGTACATATGGTGGTTGCTATGCTAAATAACACATGGATAATGGATTGGCTTAAAAAAAAGATGTGACAGCACTTTGCGCAACAAAAAACAGGAATAACGCAAGCTGTGGTCTACTGGTTAGGGCTTCGGGCTTGAAACCGAGGGTTGTCGGTTCGATCATGGGTAAATACAACTTAAACAGTTCTTTGCAGTGTGTTAATCTGAGAGCAGGCATTGTAAAGAGATGAGATGTGGTCATTTGAAGTCTAACATGCATCAAAAAGCTGGTGTTGTCTGAAATATGGGAAGCTTGAGAACAAGGCCAGGAGGTCACTGTCACATTTTTTACTTGAATAGGCTATCCCAGAAATAAAATAAATAGATGTTGGGTACTCTAGTTTCCTTCAACCACAGCCTTAACATTTGGATTCTGATGAACTCCTCATGGTCCCCCACTCACACCTCAAAACAAAAAGTGACTGGCTTGGGAATAGTCCTCCACCACATATTACATTCTGCCCCACTATTGCCTGTTTTAAATCAAATTTAAAGACACATCTCTTGTTTTTTAGCACAAAAGGTCATTTCAGTAATGAGAATTTGACCAAAAACAATCTTACTACTTTTCATACTCATTTATTGTCTCATTTTATCTTTAGGCCTATTTGATTTTTATTTATCTACAGTATGTCATTCTTCTAAATATTTGCTCCTTCTACTCATGTATTATGTTATGCTGTATTATCTACTTGCTTGTCTCACCTGTAAAGGTCCTTGGGCCAACTCCTTTTTTAAAATTGGTTGTGATTTAAAAAGTAATTTGACTTGACTTGAAAAGTTAAAGCAGGTGAAGGCATTGCAGTGAAATTAGACATGGTTGTGAGTAATCTAAGGTACTAATGTACTGGAACAAGAGGTGATGAGTAAACCTTCCTGGGAAAGCCCTTGAAAGAAATGGTAACTAAAGCGAGGGAATGAGGTTGACAAGCATGTACAAAAACAATGAAGATAGGTGTTAAAGGCTTTTTAAATTAGCAACACTTCTTTTGGATTTTGGTTAACAAGTTCTTTGAGGCTACTGAAAAGACAAGCCACTGACTATGGCTGAGGTGTTTGCGGACTGATGGTGACTGCAATCTAAATTAACACTGAGATAACTGAAATCTTGTTGAGTTGTATCTTTGTTTATTTGTTGCTGTCTCTGGTTATGATGTGTCGTAACCCATCATGAGTAGGTTTGGGATGCCAGATAAAACTGTTGAGGCTTGTGGAAGTGTTGTGGGCCTAACTCAATTAAACACAGTCGTAGGAAGGTGTCTGATTGAAAACCCAAAGTAAAATGCTCACGAAGGCTTTGTTGTTGATGGTTTCTGCTGGTCAGGTTCTATAGTTGGGCAGCCAAGTAAGATGTTGTGGGCTACTAACAGGGCATGTTGTCCTGTAAAGGAGGGTCTTCACGGATCTTAGGTACAACATGTGGCATGTTTTGTGGCTGCCACTAGCCAGTTGTGGTTATATTTTCATTACAGTTTTTCTTAGTCGCTTTGGTGCTTTTCTCAGATCAGAATGAAAATTCTCATAACTATTAGTTCAACCTCCACAACATTTAGTAATTTGTGCACATCATAAAAGCAATTTCTCCTTCCTCTGAACAAATTGCAAATGCTTTTGAACATGTATCAGTTGCTTTGTCATGTCAGTCAAAATGAACTATACTTATGGATGCTGAATAGTCATTCCCAATGAAATAATAGTCTTCATTTCATTGCTTGAGTCATTACATAAAATATTGTTGAACTGGTTATCAAATGGCATCTGTGTGCTGTGGCTGTCTCCAGTCTTTTGGGCATTGCTGTTGAATCCTTCATCCTGTTGTATAATTAATTAATTAATTAATCAATTATTAGTAAGATCTTCCTAGAGTTTGTGCAAGCACACTCAGACAATGTGCCAACACATTCACCACGACAATATGTGTCTTGCACTAGGTATGGAAATTAGAAGCATATTTTGCCTTAAAATAGATGTTTGTTTTTGCATTGTCAGTATGCTTTACACAGTTAAGTCGAGCTATGGCTGGAATTGTGGAGCATGCATAGGCCAATCATTGTGTTAGTCTGACTATAAAATTCAGTTTTGTCCGATTTTAGTCAGACTGACATGTTAACATAGCCTGACGTAGCCAGACTGTTCAGAATTTGAGTCTGGTACTGGATCATTGGGATGTGATTATGGGATGTGTTTCAACAAAATAGGGGTAAAAAAATATTCTGCACACAACTGGATAGACCTAACCAATGAATTATGTGAATTCTGTAGAACAGCCCAAACATCCTTCTTCTTGACAAGTGAAGTGTCTTTTTATTGCACTGTCAATATCTTGCACAACAGACACAATAGCAAAATCTTAACATCTAGCTTCTCTAGCAAAAGCCTTTATGTTGTAAACAAAATCAACTAAAGCACACCCAGGTGATGTGAATGGCTAGGCAAAAAAAAAAAAAAAAAACTCAACATGGTCTAAATACTGTAGTTGACGGCATTCAAGACACCACAAGTGTCCACAAAGCATAATAATTATTGTTTGCCTATACTGTGACATTTACCACAATGCAGACATCTTTCTGATAATGTTAAAGTGTTTATTAGCAACAATGCAAGGATTTGCATCTCATGGTTCATCAGGAACCATGGTTTTGAGATTGTCCACAAATTATTGACAAAAAGGCAGGGGCCTTTCACACCAGGAACGATAACTATAACAATAACTATAACCATAGCGATAAAATCGTTCACACTGACCAACAATAAGAAAAGTCTCACTTTGTGTAATGTGATGGCTAAAATTTGATAGATTCTGATTGGCTATCAGCTATTTATTGTTCTCAAAATCGCTCTGAAAGTGATCCCTAACGATATTGTTCTTCATGTTGTTATAGTTATAGTTTAGGACTTGGTCATTCATATTAACTAGAATAATATTTTTTTGCCGTTATCGTTATAGTTATCGTTCTTGGTGTGAAAGGCCCTTATTGGTCCATTTCAGTTAAGCTGATGAAAACCTAAAATAAAATGTAGGTTTTTGTATTAGCTTCCTATGGACTTTCAATCAGTGGTTATTTTATCATTAAGTCTAATCATGCATTTTAAAATAACATTTTCATTCAATTAACAATTAACCATTTCTCCTTTTTTCAGGGTGGCTTGTATTTCCTACAACTTTTTGACCACTATGTTTGCAGTGGCAACAACCTTTTGTTACTCTCTGTCTGCCAGTCTATAGCCATTGGATGGATCTATGGTGAGTTGTGTTTTCATCATCGTACTTGGCAGTTAATCTGCAGTTAATCTGCAGTTAATCTGAAAAGTTTCTACAGATATAACTATTCAATGTATTCAGTTGGCATGATAAATGTTTGATTAACTGGCCATGGTGAATGTTTAATAAACTGGTTAGAGACTTGCGGTCCACTTTTTGGTAATTTACTCTCCTACCCATTGAATCTTTTGTAGTTTTTGTAGACCTGTTCTTTTGCCTGACAGGCTTAAACAGCTAGCAGTTCAATTCAAGTGGCCTCGAAATTGCTTCCACACTGAGAACCCAAGTACAAACTGAGTGGGTCAAGGAATGCTGTCTACTAAATTGATGATGTCTTTTGTCCTTAATTCTATTGCGCTTTGTGCAGACTTTACTATGCTGTGGTATTGGTCTTTACAAGTGAGTATGACGGAGAGGGGTCATAAGAACTTGTCTGGCTTGAATCAGAGTTTCCTTTTTCCCATGAGACTTAACTCTTAACACCTGACACATACATTGCATGCATATACACAACAAAACAGAGCTCTTTAGTTTCTACTTAAAACTCTGTCCTGTCCTGTGAGTTAATATTTAACTCATTTGGCATGCAGTACATACTGCATGGATATTGTATTGAGATACCCTTACCCCTATACCTGGGTTATAAGCTCTTTGGAATACTGACAATAGAGCGCTGTCAATGAGCATTCCAGTCATGAGCCTGTAGAGGCTTGCTTTGGCATTGGCTCTCAGCTGCAACCGAGGTCAGCTTGGTATGTTTGAGCATTTAAGTGCCAAGGATTAGGCCTGCTCTGTACTTATGCAGCATGTTGCAAGTCTGCCTGCAAATGTTATCAACCATTTGTATTTATCCTAATAAAAACACCTAACACAACTTATTTTACAGTACGCTATTAATAAAGCGGATTCCATATTGTAGCGGATTCCATATTGTAGCCTTCTCATTTTTCCGAGTATCCCTCATATATAAACATAACTGGACTGATTATCAGTCCGTGTTCTTCGGACACTACAGCAGGTTAGTCTCTTTGGTAATACAGGAATTAGTTAATCAAATCATTGTCTATGGTGATTCAAACACTACTGACCCCAACAGATGCATCAGAAAATGATTTGCACGTAGCAAAGGGGATATTCCTGCGCAGTTTAAGAGCTATTTTATAGCTAATTCACGGTCATTCTTATTTAACTTGACAATCTGCAGTTTCTTACTTAGTGAAGGACATTCTTTTTTTATAAGATTTATGGAACAGCCTTTCCTATCTTGCAAAAACTGTTCCTCTATAAAAACTAAACTAAAAACTAAAATAAAAGTTAATTTAAAAGCTGCTTTGTAACTGTATTGTTGTTCAGTATGCATGTACTGTATGTATAAATGCATGTTCTGTTTTGTTGTGTGATTATTGTCATTTTGCTGTTTGCTATCACTCACATGAAGTCTACTCTATTTATTAATATGTTCATTTAAAATGTGTATAACTTTATGACATTTTGTTATCATTGGTGCACGCTCCAAATAAGCCTTTTGGGCTTTCTGCATCTCCCTGCACAGCATTGCTTATTTTTTTTTAATCTTATCTAATGTACATTTGTGCAAAATAATAAAACCTAACCTAAAACTTAAATAAAAATTCAAGGAAGTATCAAGATAAGACTATGCTGTGAAAATATGACCAAAGGGACCAAGTGTGTTTTTCAGGTTCGAGGCAGAGCTAGGAGGGCCAAATATAATTATTACTTCAGTTTTGTTTTCATTTACCTGTAAACTCAAAGAATGAGCCAAGGTGAAGCATATACAATAAAAATAAAAGAGTACCTAAAATTGCTGCCAACAATACCACAATTAATGGGTGCAGAGGATGGCGAACAGTTTCCTATTTAAACAGAAAACATTCTCTCATTTAGTTATTTTTTATACTGAGCGTTGCTGACAAACCTCACACACTAAAGTTTTAAAAATGTTAAATGTTACATTAAGAATGTGTAGGACTAAAAGGACACAGGAACTAGGATCAATTGAGAGAAATATATCACTGACAACTTTCAACAGAGCAGATTCTGTATTATCCAGTGCTCTGAGACGCGACTGTAAAAAAAGTATTCTCAGAAAGTGTGAATATTCTCCCAGGACACAACTAATCATTCAGAATTCCATCTGTCTAGAAGTGTGAAAAGGTTAATCATAGAATCCAATTGGCCCAAAGGTATAGATTAAATTACATCAGTAAATTTCATGATGACAGCTATGTCGAATTGTATGGTATGTTTCTACAAGCAAGGATGTAACCATGGTTCAGTGAAACCAGTGTGTGTGTGTGTGTGCATGTGTGTGTGTGTGGGGGGGGGCTGTATTTGAACATCGATAAATGACTGTTGTCAATGTGCCCTCCACATTTATTGGCACCTCTGTTAAAGTTAACTAAAAAAAGGCAATTTTTGGCAACATAACATCAACAGTTTTTCTTACAATGAATCCAACCTTGAAGTAAGAGCTAGTAGGGCTGAATGATTCATCTTGTTTACATTTTCATTGCAATATGAAAAGTCACAATTAATACTTCGCAAAAGATGGCCTAGAATGCGATGACTAATAAAAATGATTTTCTGTACTCATGCCATGCATTCACATTCAGTATGCAAACATTTAACCATTTGGCCTTTCAGAGGGATCTCTACAATTCCACTGTATGGGTTACAAATTAATTTGGGCTTTAGATCATGCTCTCAGTCAAGAATTGTATGTGTAAAATTGTATTTGAACTCATGGATTTGTGAACGCGAGCATCTTTTCACCTTTTCATTTTTTGACTGCTGAATTCCTTTAGTCTTCCTCTGAAGGGTCACATAAAAAGAGAAAAAATATTTCTTAGCCTCCAAATGAGAACATATAGAATAAAGTTCTAGGATAAAATAACTTTGATTGTTGTAAAATGGATTATTTAGCTTTTTCACTGGAGGGCTTTGGCCATTTATGTCAATTTGTCAGTTCTGCCACATTACCAAAAATGGGCTTTCAAAAGCAATTTTGTCAATGAATTGTTGTTTTAATTTTCTGTGCCAGGTGCTGATAGTTTTTATGACAACATAGAAGATATGATCGGCTACCGTCCATGGCCTCTCATGAAGTACTGTTGGCTATACATCACCCCAACTGTTTGCATGGTCAGTACAGTATTACCTTATGTTATTTGTAATTTTCACACCTCTAGCCAAGAATAAAACTGTCATGTTTAATATTTTAAGAAGTCTTGTCAGCCAATCAATATAAATCATGTTTTGCAGATCTGCAACTTATCCTCAACTAACTCTGCCTTCTTCCCAGGGTACCTTTATTTTCAATATAGTGAAGTATCAGCCCCTGAAGTTCAACAAGACCTATGTGTACCCTGACTGGGCATACATAATGGGGTGGTTCTTAGGCCTGTTCTGCGTGTTTCTGGTGCCTCTGTGGGTTATCTATAAACTCTCAAGGTCCAAGATGTCTATGTTGCAGGTAATAAACCATCTGGAGTTGATAATGTATTCTGATGATAATGAAGTGTTTTCCATACATTGACTTATTTGTGGCGGGCCTCCATTATAACCAACATTGACCTCCAGGCACTTGTTATTAGATAATAGATTTGTTCTAAAACAGATACTTCTGGTCCTTGATTTAAATTGGCTGAATCACACTCAACGCCACTGTAAAACCGAACACAAACATTCTCACATTTCATTTCCCAAGGGCTCTCATTTCTCTGATTTTGTTAGAATTCATACATTACAAACTGGAGCATTTTTTAAATTCTCGAGAATTTAGCTAGTTTCTCTTTGTCTGCACTTCTTTTTTATACCATTAGGGTGCTCCTCCTAGTGGGTTTGCATCTGCCCAAGGACCTTCCCATGGGCTACTCTCATAGCCTGTTTCCATTTATTACATGCCCTTCAATAATTTTTGTGATACGATCTAGGAAAACCCTTCACATGGTGCACTCAAAAATCCTTGATTTTTGCTCAATTTCAACCCTCTCTGGTGAAATTTCACCAACTTAAGATTCTGATACCATCCTGGCAACATTCTGGACACTGCCCCCATAAGTTGGTAAAATTGCACCATGTGAAAGCGTTTTCCCAGATCGCATTATATTTCGGCATTGCCTGCACCTGCTTTCTTGCGTAATCATGTTTTTTGCTGACTCACCATTAAACTTTGCTTCAACTCTTTCTGTCCTTCATGACCCGCTATGCCATGGTTTTCTCACCATGACACCATGATTTTCAAGCTTGGCTTTGAATGTATTGTTTTTTTTGAAAGGCTAAGACTAACATAAAGTGACAAAGTCCATACTATTTTAGTGTAATGTGCCATACAGTTTACACTATACAAAATAGTTACATAGAAACCTGATTCATTGTTTAAAATTACTTCTCTGATGGCTGTTATTCATTTGACTCATTTTTCCAACACAAGTGATATATTTCTTGTTGTGATATGATATGACATGATACAGTTCTCATTTATGCACGCAACCGCCCCACCCACCTCAATGTGCACCTAGATGATATTAACCCAAAGCCTCCCTACACCGACACCTGCCCCTGATACAACCCTACAACTCCTTCTCACTCCCCACCCCACCCAATACAATCTAAGTCTGTGAGAAACACTACTATTACACGGCTCTTCAGAGTGCTGCAGAAAGTTCCATTCACATGAGTGGGCCTTCCCAACGTTCTGAGATCTGTTAAAACTATTTTTTATACATTTGGGTTAGGGATAGCCTTAAAGTCGATGGTGGCAGCGCTGCCTTAAAGTCGACGGTGGGGGCTCAAAAGACCATCAAGCGACTAGATCTAGATGATAGATAGATAGATACTTTATTGATCCCCAAGGGGAAATCAAGTATCAAGTATCAAGACAATGATAAGCATAGCCTATTGTCATGGTTATAGGTAGTATATTTAACTGAGTGATGAAATTTGGCTTATTTGAAAAAAAGTACACATTTTTTAAATACTCTAAATACAATCCCTCAAAGTATTTTGCTACAAACTACATTTGATTTTTTCTAATCCTGCAAAATACAAATGACAAAATACGCTAAAGTAATTAAATACATATTACAAATACATCTACTGTAATTAAAATACTGCCCATGTCTGGCAAAAGGGATAGTCAAGATGGACAAAAAGGTTGTGGTTATGCTAGATTAAGCATGTTCAGCTGTGCTAGGAGAGGAGGTTCTCTCGTAAGAATCAGGTCTTCACAAGGTTTTTTTAAAAAAAAATAGAGAGTGATGCCCCCACTCTGGTTGAAACTGGTGGCACGTTTCACCACTAAAACCTGTGTGTGATGTGCACAAACGTTACAGTTTCAAATTAGAGCCCATTGAGTTGGGTTTATTGAGTTTAGATTGAGTTTTGCTGAACAGTCTCAAGGGCTCCATTAGCCTTTTTTGGCTGATTTGTATTTCTGCTTGATCTAAATGTAAACAATGAATACTTCTTCTTTCCAGACACTAAAACATCTATGCCGTCCTGCCAACATTCAGAATCAGAACCTCAATCTGAAGCAGACAGCTGAGCGATGCCCATTGAACCCTGTTGCATCACATTCTCCTCCTTCTAATGAGTTCAAGAGAAATGGAGTGGAACTGGAGATGCAAGTTTAACAGACATCATTATTACAGCTGTATTGCTTCACATTTGAAAAAACAAAGTTGTTACTCCCATCGTATCTGTTAATCTAGTAATCATCTAATTTGTTGTGTGTATGGAGCATAAGGGAGAGCAAGAGAGATGGACAAGAGAGAGTCAAGTTGAGTTCCCTGCTGCCCCTAAAATGAAAGCAATAAATGGTTACATATAAAACAAAATCATAAAAAAGATCAAACTAAAATTTTAACTAATGATGACATTTCTATTTTTACTTAATGTGGAAATGAATTGCCTGGCACAGTCACTTACAGTATACCTCAATTTTGTGCTTCAATATTTGTTGCTGTATTTTACTTATTCTGTTTTCTGGAGAGAACATTTTTAAATGATGACAACAAACTACTTTGTTCCCCTCCCTTTCCAAGCGTGTGGGGCAACCCTTTTTTAGAGCCAGAGTTTTGATTTGTTCTTACCAACGGTATGGCGCTTCAACATGGCAAAAGCCATGTACAGTAAGTGGACTCGCTCCAGACGTACAGTGCCCTCCACAATAATTGGTGCCCCTGGAAAATATTTGTAAAAGGGTTATTATAAATCTAATTTTTTTGTGAATCAGCATAATTTCACACAGTTTACAAATGTACAAAATCCAATAATTGATTCATGTAACTTTATCTAGAGAAAAATATAAGACCTCAAAAAATGCCTGAATCTACATTTAGGGGAATCTCTAAAACATTCAAAACAACTGGAACAGGGACAAACACACCTGGATGAGAACCCATGTTGCTTTCACCACCATGCACAATGGAGATGGTAGAAAGGTTTAAAAAACCTCCAAGGATCAGTATTAGAGAGCGTCGGCAAAAAGTAGCATCTTGGAGTCACCAAGTCTACAAAAAATCCCACCAGATGCCACTTCAAAAGCCCTTTCTTTCATTTAAAACAACACCAAAGAGTTTTTGTATCTTAAAATAATGGTTTTAGTGGTTCATCAACTCATAACAGGCTTCGCGACCCCTCTTGGCTATAACCGCACTATGCAAGTTTGCCAGATAGAGTAGCGGATCTGTAGTTCGATGGAATGAGACATAAGAAACTACAAATTTGACTTGCTTCTGATGTCGCAATACATACTTTCAGAAAATCATGAAACATACTCTACCTTGTCTGTGGACATTGTTATTTCCAATAGCCAGGAGTTTGCTAAGGGGATTTTGACTAAGCTGTGTTTACTGGCCAATTGAAATAAAAATGTAGCTTTTTGGCAAGAAACACTCACTTTGGATTTAGTTTTAAAAGGATGAATACTTGTATAGTACAATCGTCTACTGTTAAGTGGTAGAGGGTCTCTTATAACGTGTGTGATATGTATGTGATATAAAAATATGTGCAGATCAAAATGATTTACTGAACACCAAATCAAGATTCTGTTATGGTGATCTCAGTCCCCTGATCTGAAGTCCATAGAAAAACAGCGGGTTGAGCTGAGTTGAAGGCATTATGAGATGTTATAAGGGAAGATTAACTGCTGTTTATTGACAAAGGGAGGTTGCACAAAGTATTATATACAGGGGCGACCTTCTGTCAAGGTAAACCTTTTCTTTTCAGTGTGAGACTAAGTTAAATCACCGAGATTAGATTTTTGTATAACCCTCTTTCGTCTTTACAAGGAGGTAATTGTGGAGGGCACTGTAATATGAAAGGCTCATTCTAGCTAACGAGTACACAATAATTTGTACTTTCAGATGATCGTACACTAATGGAAGCATAATTATGAATACTACATTAATTTCTTCTAATAGATCCCCATACGTCTGCCACATTGTACTTTGAAATTACAATTGATAAGACAGAAAAAGAATTTAACAATATCTGTTGAAGATTTAGGTCTACGAGCTGACTTTACTTTACTTGACTCAAAACTGCCCATGAAAAAAAACACCTTTGCTGCTCTAATTTCCATCTCTTTCAGTTCTGCCTTCGCCAGGCAGTGCCCCAATCCTTCCCACCCATATTTAAGTTGAAGTATTTGGTAGACGCTTTTATCCGAAGCAACATAATAAATCATATAGAAAATGGACTGTAAAATATGATGTTATTACTATTGCACATTTATACAGAAACTGATAAAGATCAATGGTAGCTTTTTGTAGTGTACTGTATGTTCACAGTGGAAATTAAGAAGTGTAGCAGATGCAGATGTTTCGATAGAATTCTGTCTGGTTGCAAAGTGATGTGATGATTTCAGGCATCTCATCTCAGACATTCTGATCCACTTTACCATGCTTAAAACAGCTTTGACAGGTCTGCAAAACTGAAATATTTGAATGACGTTGAGTTATGTTACAGCTAAAGAAAGGTTGACACTTTGCTCCCACCTGCCTAGCATAAGACTTATTGCCATACCATATAATACACAGTAAAAACGTTGGTCACACTTAACTTGGATAGTCCACCCAAAGACTATCTACAGATGCATAGATTATCATCAAACAATCTGGTGACACTCTGTCAACTGCAATTTATGATTAAAGTCAAGGTTAGGTTGGATTTGGTTGTGGTGATATTCAGTAATTGTTAAGCAAAACTTTTACATACTGAAAGAGATGGTCTGTTAAGTCTGGGCAGACTGCAAAGTGAAGCGTTACCGAAAACTCTACTGTATCTGCCACATGTCAAAGTGATCGCCTTTGTGTTGGCTCTCAGCACACAAAAGACCAAAACCTAAATGTGCCGAAGTAATTTCCAGCCTTTCAAGATCACTAACCCATATGTGGAAGATGAACAATGCAATGCTAGTAAAACTATAGCAGTCAGATAAAGATATCGCACTAAGATGCCTGATGTTTTGACAGGAAAAAAATACTACAATATGTATTACCAAACAAAAACGTTTGAAACAATAGATGTTATTATTTGTTTAGATAATAGATAGATAGCCTACCTCACTTCCAGAAATCACAGTAAGATTAATTTTATCAACAAGATCATTTTGTGGGTGTGAATTTATGGGGATATTGTTTTTCAAGGAAACAGTGAATTGCAACAATAATTTATTCATCCTTTTAAGGACGCTTAGGATGCATTATTTTGTGATTCATTTCTATATATAATCATCAGTGATGTAACTATTTTCAATTTTGAATAGTGTTTTAATAAATTTCATGACACAATGTTAATGCTCAGATTTGATTAGCAGTATACCATCTATGGGTGCCATGGTACCAGCTCAGGTGTGTTAGCCAGCAGCTGTACACTGTTATGTGTCTGGTTGAATAACAATCACCATTAGACACCTTACGCTTCACACACCTTTCTCATCATCATATTTTCCAATAATCAACCTATTTCCTTTGTTTCTTGGTGTCGCATTCGTGACATTAGTTTGTAATGGCAGCTTATAAGGACATGATGCACTGTAAAAATAAAGAGTGATTGAACAAACTTTTGCCCAACCATTTTTCGTCATGTAGTCGTTTTGATCAGTTGTGGGGAAAAAAAGAATATACCCTTTTCCTAAGCTCCAAACAGTTACGGAGAGCTGTCTATAGGTAATTAGTAATTAATAAGTAATTTAAGTTAGAGTATGAACTACAAAAGTCTGTTTGTTTGCAATGTCTCAGTGCAAATTCTTGCAAGTTGAAATCTGTCATATATTTAGGTAAAAACTTGTTATTTACCAAAGAAAGAGTCTGTGAAGAAGGCATACTCCATACTTAGTACAGAATTCAATTCAAGGTCTTTTTAACTCCTTGAAAATAGTTAAACTCGACATTTTAAATTGTTGAAAATTGAAATATGGTGACTCCTTACAAGGATCTAATAATCTCTGCAAAGTCAGTGGCAACCTGCCAATTACAGTATACTGAATGTCCGTGGGAACAAGCCACATTGAGACTGAATTGAGTGTGCCTAATTACAGCACAGTGAAGTTTACATGACAGTTATACTGTAGTTCATCAGCAGTATTTATTTGTGGAGTAACCAGTGGAAGCAAGCAACAAGAAGGGGCAAACAGCCTAAATCCTTTTTTAACCTTCAGGACATCAATCAATGTGATAATAAGGTGAGCGCAAATGATCTAATGACAAGTAGACAGCATAATTGATTTAGGTATCGTGGCAGGCCTGCTGCTGCTTATGACCTTTTATCTTAATGTATTAAAAAAATTATTTTTACACTAACATTGGATATTAAAACCTTTCCAGACTGTCATTTTTTAACCTTCATGTGGAATCAAGTTTGTGTAGAATCCTAAACACATGGTCATATATATTTGTTATGGCTGATCACACCAGCAGTCTTACTTCATTGTCCTCCAGCTGTCAACAAGATGTGTTAGATGTCCTCAGCTGTGTGTGCTCAGAACACCTCCAATGGTCATACAAAGTCCTGGCTCTGTAAATGGACATCTAAATGGCTAGAGCCAATCCATACATTATTCCAAACAATTAACAACATGTTACTGCAGGAGCAAGCATGAAAGGAATGTGATTTGATTGGTTGTTGAGCAAAATAATATTCTTTTGCCATTATCACAGATATAGCCTATTGTAATGTAAATATTTCAGATGTTTTCATTAACTTTCATGTAGCCTAAGTAGGAGCTAGTTTCTGCACATATTGTGCAGGCCCAAGAATTGTTTGCAATGGTGGAAATCCATGGGAATCCAAACAAAGCAAGGCTCCCATACAGCTTGAGAGTTGTCTAGGTAACACCTAAAAGCTAGCTTGTTTAAAACTAGTGTGGGGAAACTGAAAAACATTGAAGTCATTTACCCGAAAATGTTGCCTTGGCAAGGCAAAAAGCATTTTCTGAGTCACATCCCATCCCAGCCATGGACTGTTTACTCTCCTCCCCTCCACCAGGCACTAGGCTACAGGAACCTCTATACCTGCATCAGTATAGGCTCAGGAAGAGTGTCTTCCCTGAGGCTATGACCCTGCTGAACTTCAGCATTCTAAGCATACTAAGCATTAATTTAGCACTCTATGCTCTGCCTGAGTACTATACTTCTCCTCCCTGTAGGTCAGGGGTCTCAAACTACCGGCCCGCGTCCGGTCCAATTCCGGCCCGCAACCTAATGTCAAAATAATAATGTAATTCGGCCCTTGAGGGTATTTTTAATTGCGACAAACAATGGCACTGATTAAAATAGACGATAGATACTCTCCTCTAGTTGCTAGACATCCAGAGCTTTGATTTAAGCCCAAATTCGCTGCACAAAGTTTTCAGGAAATACTTGTATTACACACGAGAAACACGAAGACGTGCATTTGTTTGTAATGACGCGGAAACGATGCAGGCCATAGATTTGCACAAATTGAAGCAGAAATATAGGCCTACACCAAATGTTGAAAAAAAGTTCACGTGTGTCCACTAAGCATACCATGCTTATTACCCTCTGCCCAACATAGCTGGAGGTGGCAGTGCTAATCGTGATGATAGTGTCTGTAATGGACGTGGTACAGACAGCAGTGGTAGTAAAAATAGGGCTCTGAAGAACTACAAAGTCACCTGCGTTAGGAACTGATTTGACCAGGCTACTTTATTGTAGGCCTGTAATAACGGTTTGTGGTTACAGTAATAGTTTACTATTGTTGGTTTGCATCTTAGGCCTACTGTTTTCCTGTTAATTTGTTATGTGGGTAATATGACAAAAAAGAAAGTAAACCTGCTCAAATATGTTCAACATTCAGTATTTACTGAAAGGTGCATAATTTGAAGTGCTTATATACCATCCAGTGGCAGATTAGATGGGTAATTTACCCCCTCCATAAACTTTTGATTATACTCAAAGACTTTTACATTTACAGTAGAACTTTATCTCTGACCATTTTCAAGCCATAGCCTTTTGAAATTTTGATATAAAAATCCAATGGTGTTGTTTTCTTAACCCTGGCGCCTAAAGGATTAAATAAGTTATGAGAGGAAAATATTTTTGTTTGGTGTGAAACACACACATACCTGTTTTTATGCTTTTTTGTTTTTATAATTTGTATTAATATTTATTTTATCATTATTTTATTTATAAGCTAAGTGTCTAAAAAAAGATAAAAGGACTTGCACTTTCTGTTTGCAGTTTTGAGTTTTGTATTTTTTTTGGGGGGGGGACATTGCATTTTCAGAAATAGCCGTTCTGTTTTGTATTATTCTGACGTGGCCCTCCAATCAGATGACTTTGGCAGAACTGGCCCCCAGCTCAATTGAGTTTGAGACCCCTGCTGTAGGTGGTCTCATTGTTGTTGCTGATGAGACCAATCAATCAATATTGTGTCATCTGCAAACTTGACAATGGTGTAAGAGCCATGTGTGCAGTCGTAAGTGAAGAGGGAGTACAGGAGAGGGCTCAGCACACTGCCCTGTGGTATGCCGGTGTTCAGGGTGAGGGTTGAGGAGGTGTAGTTATCTAACCTAACAGACTGCAGTCTGTTGGTTAGGATGTCCAGAAACCAATTACAGAGGGAGGTATTGATGCCCAGTTCGCTAAGTTTGTGATCAGTTTGGAGGGGATGATGGTGTTGAATGCTGATCTAAAGTCAATGAACAACATTCTCACATAGGTTCTGCTATTGTCAAAGTGGGACAGGGCGGAGTGAAGTGTCATTCAGATCGCAGGAATCCTCCGTACTCCTGTTCTGGTGGTAGGCGAATTGGAAAGGGTCCAGTGAGGGTGGTAAGCAGGTCTTGAGGTGAGCCAGGACCAGCCTCTCGAAGCATTTCATGATGATGGGGGTGAGTGCAACTGGACGGAAGTCATTAAGGCTCCTTGCAGTGGAGAGTTTTGGCGATAATGTGCTGTAGTTTACATTTACTGCATATTGTAGCTTACATACA